>NW_017679165.1:4536-18079 GCF_001879085.1 Nicotiana attenuata
TGCCAAACATAAGAATTTAGTTTTGAAGATGTTTTATATCTAAATGCGGAAAATGTAAAACTAACCTAGAAAGCAAGTAAAATGATCAATGGCTACAAGTATGGTTGCATCGGGAATTACACTCAAGTAACGATCCAATGTATTTCATGATTTTACAATTATGAGTGAGTTTATGTTAATTAGCCACGGGTAATAATTCTTAATTAGCTTCTTCCGAAGACTAAAAAGACTTCCTAATTGAATTATCCCTAAAACAATTAGAAGATTAAGCACACCCGGAATGGCTACAAGTAGTTCAATCCTATCCCTAGGTAGAATCTATAAAATGAGGGTTAACGCCTCAAGTTCTTGTTAATTAATCTTTCCCAACCCCAAATTATCTTTTCCAAAATTAATTTGGAGTTAATGGGCGAGTCCTAGGGTTAGCTAATCCCTTTGGAAACATTAAAGAACAAGAATAATTAAAGTAACAACAACTCACTTCATAAATAAATAAAAATCATTCAATACATAAGCACAACAAGGTATTTAATCCACACTTTAAACATGAATATTTCCATAAACAAGATTTAAGTGCTGAATAAAATACTACACACTTAGATATACAATACAAAGCAAGGAAATGAAGAAAGCAACATAAATGGGTAAGAAATTCTCAACCAAAAGCTTCAATCTTCAAGACCAAAGTGTATGTGCAAAGCCCTTCCTTCCAAAACTTGTTCTCTCTAGCCCTAAGAACTGAAAATAAGCCAAAGATATCCCAAAGATCTGCCTGGACGAGTATAAAAATGGTTTGGGGATAAAAATGTGAAATTCCAAAACTGCCCAGATTTAATACAACGCGATCGCGTGAATTTGACTGCGATCGCGTACTATGACTTGCTGAACTTCTGCGATCGCGTGAGACGCCCTGCGATCGCGTAGTTTTATCTTCAGAAGCTCTACGATCGCGTGCTATCAACCGCGGTCGCGTAGAGCATTTCCTGGCAGGTGCATAGTTTCTTCACTGCGATCGCATGTTCTCAACCGCGATTGCGGTTAAAATATTCCTAGACAAGTGCGATCGCGTTCCCTTATCTGCGATCGCGAAGAGTAATTTATCAGCAGTCATTTTTCCACATTTTGGCACAATTTGACTTGATTTCTTTCATTTCTTCTCCAAATCACATGACACCTGAAAATTGCCAATAAACCTCAGAAAATGTCATGGTTTCCTACCAAATTACGCAAAAGTTTAAATATTAAGAGGAGATAAGTTGGTAAAATACCAACTTATCATTACATAGGTCTCACAATTCACGGACAAGCTTAGTAGAGTCTGAGGGATCGGTACGGAGACGTGTGTATTTATCCCAGAGGCTACAGAGTTAAGAAAATTTCACATTTGTTCCTTCTTGTCGCGCGGTTTGGTTTCTCAATGCTAATTGAAGTTCTACTCTGTTCTTTCGCAGATGGCGAGAACACACGCTTCCTCATCTACCGATCAGCAGCCCGAGCCCCCAGCAGCTCCCACTAGGGGAAGAGGGCGAGGCCGTGCTAGAGGCCGAGGCAGGGGCAGAGCTCAGCCTAGGGCAGCAGCACCCGTAGCGGAGCCTCAGGTTGATTTTGATGACGAGGTTCCATCCCCAGCAGTTCCAGTGGGCCCAGCTCAGGTCCCAGAGGGGTTTATTGCTACCCCAGTTCTTCAGGATTCTCTGGTCCGTCTAGTGGGCCTTATGGAGAGTATCACCAGGGTGGGTTTCCTCCCTGTAGCACCAGCCGTCTCTCAGGCTGGAGGAGGAGCCCAGGCTCCTGCTACTCGCATTCCGGAGCAAGTAGCTCCCCAGTTTTAGACTCCAACAGCTCAGCCAGTTGGAGCGGTTCAGCCGGTGTGGTAGCTCAGACCGGCGATAGTGCAGCCATGTCTGCCGATGCTTTGTGGAGATTGGACAGGTTTACCAAGCTCTTCACTACTACCTTCAGCGGTGCATCTACTGAGGATCCCCAGGATTATGTTCTTCGGAACATGGGTATTGTTGAGACCAATGGGGTTAATTTTGCTACATTTCGCTTGTCTGGATCTGCCAAGACTTGGTGGAGGGATTATTGCTTAGCTAGACCAGCAGGATCGCCAGCCTTGACCTGGGAGCAATTCACAAAACTATTTCTGGAGAAGTTTCTCCCTATTACACAGCGAGAGGCCTATCGGAGGCAGTTCGAGCGCCTTCAGCAGGGATCCATGACTGTCACCCAGTACGAGACCAGATTCATAGATTTGGCTCGCCATGCCCTTATTATACTTCCCACTGAGAGGGAGAGAGTGAGATGGTTTATTGATGGACTCATTCAACCGATTCGTCTCCAGATGGCTAGAGAGGCTGGGAGTGAGATATCCTTCCAGGAGGCGGCCAATGTGGCCCGGAGAGTTGAGATGGTACTATCGCAGGGGGGTGGTCATGGAGCGGATAAGAGGCCCCGTCATTTAGGGAGATTCAGTGGTACCTCGTCTGGAGGTAGAGATTCATATGATAGAGGCCATCCTCCTTGGCCCTTTCAGTCAGCCCTTCAGGTTTCTCACGGTGCTTCAGGTGGCCATGGTTCTCGCATGCAGTATTTTGATCAGCAGCCCTACAGTGCACCACCAGCTCCCATCAGTGCACCACCGATCCAGAGTTTTCGGGGAAGCCATTCAGGTCGCCAGGGTCAGTCTCAATTTCCTCAGCCACAACATTCTGGGGGATGTTATGAGTGTGGTGAGTATGGTCATATCCAGAGGGCTTGTCCGAGTGATGTTATAAACGTCAATACCACACAAGAGGGGTGGGTGATTTGTGTGGTACCTAATTTTCGCGTTAGAAGAACCTGGTTCTTCTAAGTGTTCTAACTACAGCAGTTTGCGGAATAATAAATGCTGAAAGTAAAGTGCACAGAGATTTTACCTGGCTCAAAAGGTGAAAAAAACCACGACCTACTACTCAGTAGGATTTTCCCAAACTCCACTAAAATCACTGAGCCAAAAACTGCATTTACAAAACTCTTTGTAAACCTAAGGATTAACTCTAATCCCAGTGTAGCACACAGCCTCAACTGTTGAGACACTTTCAAGTTAACTCTAACTTGAAACTCAATATACCTATTACAATTGCTTCTATGAAAGCTGAAAGGTACAATATGAAAACCTACTACAATTGAACTAGACTTAGAATAAACACAATCATGAAACTGGTTCTTCTATCTTAGTTCATGTAGCTTCAGACGTGCACACTTGTATCTCGCATATGTTGCTTGCAAATCAGACTTGATCTTTTTGCTCTCAAATATGCTTAACTTCTGCTTATGTGCGATCACCTGTAAAAGAGAACAATCGTTATATTTATAGAGTTAGTAATCAGAGTTTGATAAGAACTCGAATTGAATCCTTTGACAATTCGAGTCCAAGAACAACTCTAACTCCTAATCCATATCCTTGATCCGGATATGATTCTCTTTTCATAAGGAGACTTCAACTCCTTATCCTATATGCAATCTTTTCGATCAATTCAGAAGATATTGTTGCTGATCCTTGAGACTTATCTTCTTCACGCGTATGTCACATGTGTAATCATATCAACACTGTGTCTCACATGATGGACCTGGTTCATGACTGAGTTTATTTTGTCAATCTTCAAAACTTCATCTGAACTTTGGCCAACACTTCTCATAAAGAGCTTCATGCAAATCTTTTCATCTCTTCCGACTTCGACCAGCTTATCGCAGTATGTCCTCAAATGGACCCTGGGATCTCCTGTGCCATCAAACATCTCGAACTTGGGAGGTTTGTACCCCTCGGGAAGTTCGACGTCTGGCTGAATGCAAAGGTCCTCATAATTTAGCCCCTCAATACCTTTGTTTCCTTCAACACCCTGGACTCGGCTAGTCAGTTTCTTGAGTTCTGCGGCCAGGTTCTTGATGAGAGAGTCTTTGTCGTCAGACTCCGGTGTGCTTGAGATAGCTTGAGTGTATTATGGTATGGTGTCCACATAGATGGGGGTATGGTGGGGA
Organism: Nicotiana attenuata; assembly: GCF_001879085.1. Classification (NCBI taxonomy): domain Eukaryota; kingdom Viridiplantae; phylum Streptophyta; class Magnoliopsida; order Solanales; family Solanaceae; genus Nicotiana; species Nicotiana attenuata. The sequence goes on from NW_017679165.1 coordinate 8,557, forward strand.
TGATCATTTGTGTTTAGTGGTTCGGGAATGAGGAGAGGGGTGTTGTTTGAAGTGTGACATGTGTTGCAGTTCTGATGGGGAGCGGGTTGTTATCGTGGTTTCGGGGTGTTCTGTGGAGGTATAGGGTTTTGAGCATTGGGAAAGTTGACATCTGGGGTATTGAGAGAAAATGACAAGTTTTCCAAGTTCCGAACTTGGTCCAATTCTTCCTGAAATTTCAGTAACTTCTGTTCGAGCTGGGCGGCACTTTCTTTGGGAACCTGAATACCCTAAGGAACCTCTACCCTTTCAACTGAGTTCTCCTTCCTGATGTTGCTCAAGTCTTCCATTTTTGCTTTATTCTTGTTTTTGATAGGACTCGGAGGAGGAGGAGGTGGAGGGCCCTTAGATCTTGTAGAGTAGGATGATGATGCCAGAGTGCACGAGCTAACCTTTTGGGGAGGGGAATAAAACAAAAGTAAAAACAAAAAGGTAACAAGTTAGTGAGGGTTATGAAAAAAAACGATGCAATATTTAAACACATAGTGCAAGAATATAAATCGTGTCCTAATTTGGGTACCTCATTGTGCCCGAGGTAGGCCTAGCGACAAGTTGATTTGGAGAACTTATAATGCTTAATGCCTCATTTTATTGATAAAAATAAGACGAATCCTAAAACAACACCAAAATAGCAGAAATAAAATGTCACTAATGGCCGTGGGACTTATTACATTAAAGCAAAAGAAAGACTCCTAACTACTTGGTCCCAGAAGGACCTTCCCCAGACTCGGCATCTTTAGCTCCATCGAACAGCTTCACCAGCTCACGCAGTCCCAGCAGCAAATAAGCTCTAGCCAAGTGTCCTCCTTCATTTCCCTCAGCGTTCTGGCAATTTTTGATCCTCTGGATGAATTTCCTTTCCAACTCTACCAAACCTCGCTCCAAATACCCTAGTCGCTTGTTGGCACTGACAGCCACATCTTTCCACTCTTCGATCAACTTCTAATGTGCTTCCTGAATTTCCTGATGCTCACTTTCGCACTCTCTGATCCTCTTACGCAATTGGTTGTACTTAACCTGTATTTCAGCCTTCTCGTCGATGACCCTATGACCTCGAATAGACCCGGGCTGTCCCAATCCACCATGATCTTCTTCTAACCAACCCAGATAGTATGGGGTGTAACCGGCATGGTATCTGTCAGGTTCTATGGAATCTTTCTCCAAGATGATTTTGCAATTCCACATGTGTTGAGCTTGACATTTGTATGGGCTATCGTCGTCTTGGAAATCGGCCCTGAAGTGACTCATCTTTTCGACCTTTGGTATGACCTGCTTCCTCCCTGCCTGCCTCATGACTCGAAGAGGGACATAGGGATAAGTTCCTTTCAGACCAATGAGTATAAGGAATGGAGCGTCCCGAGAGCGGATGATGAACTCTCCGGCGGGGAACCATTCGAACATCCACTGCACTTTATCTTCTTTCAGATTTCCAAACAACTCTATCCACCCTTTAGCGTCTTCCGGTTGAGCAAACATGTTAGGCATATAGTTCATTCTTTTGGGATGGTGGAAGGCTATATGATCATTCCACGGCCTTCGTGGAAGCTCTTGACGGTATTGACCCCTTTGGAGATGTTCTATAAGCCAGAGTTGGAGTAGTATGTTGCAACCCTCGAAGTGACTGGCCCCTCGTTGATAGTTTTCTAGGGCTCGGTATATCTCAGCAACAATCATAGGTATTATGCTAAAAGGCTGCTCGCCAATTCCTTCCATTAGAGTCTTGGTGACTGTGACGACCCAAAGGGTTATCACTTGTTTCCTTACTCACCCTGTACTTCTGAGGCCCTGGAACCTCATTTGGGGTTGCCTCGATTTGTGCGCGCAGTCCGGGCGCGTAGCCGGAAAGTTTAAATATGGAATTTGTGAGAAAAATGTTAAATCTTGGTATTTAATTGATTAAGTTTGACTTCGGTCAACGTTTTCGGCAAACGGACCCGGACCCGTGATTTGACGGTCCCGGAGGGTCCGTAGGAAAATATGGGACTTGGGTGTATGCCCGGAATCAAATTCCGAGGTCCCAAGCCCGAGAAATGAATTTTTGTGTGAAATTATTTTCTGGAAATAATTAAGGAAATTGGAAATGAAATTTGATTAAAAGACTGTGGTATCGGGCTCGTATTTTGGTTCCGACGCCCGGTACAAGTCTTATATACGGGTTAAGTACTTTCTGTAAAGTATGGTTGAATTTGGACGTCGCTTGATGTATTTTGGACTAAAAACTCTAAACTTGATGTTTTATGAAAATTGGAAGGAAATCCTGGGTCTTGAGGCCTAATTTGATGATTATGATGTTGTTTGGGAGATTTGATCGCACGGATGAGTCCGTAGGATGTTTTTGAGTTTATATGTATGTTCGGTTTGGAGCCCCGAGGGCTCGGGCGAGTTTTGAGTAGGTCCCGGGAGGTCTTAGGCTAGAAATATCAGATGGTTGCAGGTTCAGGGAGTTGCAGGCCTCCAGCGCACCCGCGGTCGATTCCGCGCGGTCCGCGCTGGAAGCCGCACGGCCGCGGTGCATTTTTGCGCGGTCCGCGTGGCTAGGTTCAGAGGGCCAGTGGTTCAAGTCGACCAGCGCGGCCGTGTGACTAATCAGCGCTGGTCCGCGCTGGGAGATTCAGAGAGGGGATTTAGTCCAATTCCCCAGCGCGGCCGCGCACCAAATCAGTGCGGTCCGCGCTGGGTGGGTTCAGAGAGTGTGAAATTTCAGCTCCTCAGCGCGTCCGCGGTGCACTTTTGCACGGTCCGCGCTGAGTCTTCAGAAGGGTATATAAGGTCGGGATTTTCAGTTATTTTTCACTTTTTCAAAACCCAAAACACAAGAGGCGATTTTCCAAACGATTCTTCTTCTCCAAAACGATTGGTGAGTGATTTCTAACTCATTTTCTTTACTCCTTAACATCTTTAAACATAATTTCAAACTTCAAAACAAAGATTTTAATGGGGAAATTGGGAATTTAGGGTAGAACCTAGGTTTTCTAAAATTGGGGGTTTTGGACCTCAATTCGAGGTCCGATTCCAAAATAACTTACATATTTGAGTTCATGGGGGAATGGGTAATCGGGTTTTGGTTCGAACCTCGGGTTTTGACCATGTGGGCCCGGAGGCATTTTTTGACCTTTTGGGGTAAATGGATGAAAAAGCTATAATTAGACATTGGGTTTGATTTGTTTAGCACATATTGATAACGTGAAGTCATTATTGCATAGATTTGGTTGAGTTGGAGCCGAATTCGAGAGGGAAAGCGGTTGTTGAGGATTGAATTGGCCGTGGAAGTTTGAGGTAAGTGTTTGGTTTAACCCTAGCTTGAGAGATTAGGGGTTGAGTCATAATTGCTATTTGATTTGTGTGGGGTACGACGTATGGACATGGTGACGAGTATCCATGCGTTGGTGTCAAGCATGACCGTGAGTCTTAATTTTGCTAATTGTGTACCCTTGTTTGATCCTATGAAAATTGCAACTGAATAATGATATTAGTTGTACCAAGGAGAAGTTGAATAGGACTGGTTATAGCTGACCCTCCCTTGTTGGGGTGTTTGACTTACTGTGATTATTCCCTTGCCGGGACTGTATTTGTGTACTGCGTTGAAAGTATAGGGAGCGGGTGGTACGCCTACCACAAGTGATATTGAAATGGGAGCGGGTGGTACGCCTACCACAAGTGATATTGAAATGGGAGTGGGTGGTACGCCTACCACGAGTGATACTGAAATGGGAGCGGGTGGTACGCCTACCACGAGTGATATTGAATGGGGAGCGGGTGGTACGCCTACCACAAGTGATATTGAAATGGGAGCGGGTGGTACGCCTACCACAAGTGATATTGAAAATGGGAGCGGGTGGTACGCCTACCACAAGTGATAGTGAAATGGGAGCGGGTGGTACGCCTACCACGAGATTCATGAGAAATGCTCGGGTTGCACGCCTGCAACAAGATGAGTTGAATATGAAGGTTTCCTTGTCTTTTCATTATTGTTAGAAGTTAAAAAAAGTGTAGATGTACTTACCATTATTCCCGATATTTTGTGCTATCTGTCACCCCTTGAAGCATGTTCCCTTCCCCTGCTTAAATTGTTACGTTCTTGCTATTTCCTTCCGTTGTACTTGCCTATATATATCTGCACAGGTTTAGGTGGTGTCCAGTCTAGCCTCGTCACTACTTCGCCGGGGTTAGGCTAGACACTTACCAGCACATGGGGTCGGTTGTGCTGATGCTACACTCTGTGCATCTTTTGCACAGGTCCAGGTTTTGAGCAGCAGCAGCAACAACATTAGCACGGGGGCTTACCTTCAGTCCAGAGAGACCCGAGGTAGCTTGCAGGCATCCGCAGGCCCGGCGTCTCCCTTTTATCCTTATTTGACTGTCATCTCACTGTACCGGGATAAACAGATTATATTTTCTTCAGACTTTGTATGTAGTATTCCATAGACGTTCGTGAGTATGTGACTCCAGTCCCGGGGTAGAGATATATGTGTTGGAACTTCTGTATTATTGATCATTTATCTACATTTAAGTCTTCCGCTTATGATTTAATTCGTCGCCTTTATTTAATGCTGTTAATTGTTAAAAAGGAACAAGTGTTTAATTAAAATGGTTAATTAAGTTGGCTTGCCTAGCTCCTACTAGTAGGCGCCATCACGACCCCCGAGGGTGGGGAATCCGGGTCGTGAAAGTGACCATGGCTAGTCTGGTATGGATCCTAGCTTTCTTCATAGGAAACACTATCATCCCCAAAAAGCAGAACATGAAGACGAAGACCCTTCTGTGGATATGCCCCAATGATGTGAGGGCGAATTCATCTGGGTAGGTGCGGTAGGACTTGCTATGGCCGTACCTCTCGTACAGATAGTCAAAAGGAATGTAAGAGTCCTTCAAACAAGTCAAGTCTGGGTTTTTCTTTAGTCCTATCATCTTGAAGAAACCCCTACCCTTGCGATTTTCTGGCATAAGCAAACTCGGAGTCTCCCAAGGAATACCAGCTAACCCTCCTATTTCTTCGAGCAAAGGTGTCATTTCAAGATCCCCGAAGCGAAACACTTATCTGTCACTGTCCCAGAATAAGGTTGCAGCCTCTATTATTTTGTTGTCAGGCTGGATCCCCAAAAGAGAAGGTAAAATTCCCCAAATATTTGCGGACGAGAGTCTGGTCACTGGAGTGAAGGTCTTCCCACCAGCTTAGCAGCCTTGGGTGAATGTGGGTTACCATGCCGAATTTGGGGACTTCGTGCCTCATTTTCTGCAAAACAAAGTGTTAGACCCCCTATTTAAACCAATAATTAGCATAATGGCATTTAGTTCTCCAAATAAATGCACAGAATATGGTGTTGTCCGTTTGGGTTTCAAGAAAACCCAGTGGACTTTGGACAAGGCTATCTTAAAGAGTCATTATGCGGACAACATAACTGACTCGGCTAGGTTTGACCATGATGCATGCACAATTAAAACAGAGTAAGGTTTCTATGGGGTATTAGATAGGTACCCTTGAGCGGACAACTCAAGAGGGAAAGGCACGGAACCGTCGACTGCACCGCTGATTGACTGGTTTTACCGTAAATATGCCTTTGCCAAATTTAGGGAGTGATAATATCGGAAGAGCGCAACAACTCATTATAAGCGTTGCTATGGTATTTGTTTGGCACGAGTGGAATATGATGTTGAAGATGCAATTACAAGAATGAAACAAATTGTCACGTATTTTCACGTTCAAAATAATTGTAGTAAAAATTACAACGGCATTGAAGGAAAGCAGTAGATGAAAGCATTAAAGAAAAAGAAACAAAAAACCAAGTCAGTTTCGAATAAGGACATTAAATAAAGCAATAAAAAGAAATAAAGCCACAAATAACATGAAGTGGTAAAAGCCTAAAGAGTATCCCCAGCAGAGTCGCCATGCTGTCGACGCCCCCTTTTTCTCGCGAAATCGGGTTTACGACATTTGGGAGGACAACTCTATTCCCTTTTGGGATTTGGGTTTTTGGATTTGAAGAGTTGCCACCTAATGATTAAGTGCATTAGGACACTAAGGGTTTTTGAGTTAGAAAACCAGAGTTCGGGTAAGGGCTAGAAATTATCTCGAGGGGAAGGTGTTAGGCACCCCTCAAGATCCACTAGTGTGGTTCCCGGCCATGTCATATTGTGACTTTAAATGCAAACAACAAGTAGGCAAACAAATACAAAGGGGTTTTCACATAATAGTTGCAAGAGATTAAGGAAGTTAAAGAAACTGAATTTTGATAGAGGAAGCAGTTTTGAAATCCTGAATAAAGGAAGAAATTTTCATATAGTTGTAGCAAGTTAAAAGCAGTTTTTTTTAAAAAAGCTGAAGTTTGGCAAAAAAAGTAGTTGGAAATCTGAAAATAAAACGTATAAATAAGGGAAGGGGTCCTAGGTTTATACATAATATGGATCACTCCACACAACACCCGGTAACCGTTTATACACGTGGTGTTATCGCCTGGTCATCATATCCATATCTACCCTTTCCCACCCCGTCAAGGTATTAAACGCGGAATGGTCTCGTTTTACTTATTGCATGCTATTACCCGTCCCATCCTATCAGTCCCGGAGGCTCTTAGGACTACTAGTCCTACAAGGGGGGATATTAGGCTGATTGGTTTCAAAGGATAAAATCTAAGGCGACATACAAAACATATACTGCATGTTGGGGGAAGCATGTAGACATATAAAGGCTCATATATACCTCCTCAAACAAGACACATAAATAGCATGACTTAAATACAATTAAGGTCTCAAAAGATAGGAGAAGTTAAAACTTGGTTTTGAAAACGAAGTAGTAGCAATAATATCACGATTCTGGGCAGAGATGACTAACCTAGTAAATAAAATCAGAAGCTCAATAAGAGTAAGTAGGTGCATCATTTCAAAATCGTTTTCAGCAGAGTTTTGTTTAAGAAAAAGTTGAGTGAACTTCAGAAAATCAAAACAAGAATGGCAGAGTTGAAACATAAAGAAGTTGGTTGGTTTTAGGCTAACACAATTGACCAGTTCTTATCGGACCTGAAGTTTGCCTAGGCGTCGTTACACATTGTCTGGTTATTTAGAGAATGAACACACATATTTTGATTCTGATTTATAAAGGTATGCATGATAAGACATTTGCAGAAAACGTTTCAAACCACTTAGCCATATTTTAACAAAGTTATTAGCTAAACGTGAATTAACTACTGCAACTCGAACGAGTGAGAAGTCCTATGGGCAGGATATCTAATGCACAGAAGTACCTAAATCATGGTTTCTAACATGCCAATGCAGTAATGACAAATTATTTAGCTTGTTGTTAGTTATTTGCTGGTTATTAACTGATCGTGGTTACAAGATGAGCGTAATGACAGGCTGAAAGTAAAGAACCTAAAGCAGGATCTCTAATGAATGAGATGCATGTCCTATGCGAGTTGTCTATTGCGCAGATAAGTAAATAAAATCCTACAAGCATGTTTTCTACCCATTATTTATACTAAGCATGCATAACCCTCCCGCATATTCACTATTCAACCCCAATCGTTTGTTTACAAATTATTACAAACCAGTATCATCTGAATTATAGTAAATAAGAGAAAAAATAAGAAGTTATTCTTTAGGGAGCCTTCAATCAGGCCCAGTCTTCCAACCTCAACCCCTTCGAGTTCACAGCCTTTGCCATGGTCTAGGTGCGGCAAAGCTCCATGGGGCCCCATTGGGTCCCTGGCCAATACCAGCACCTAGACATTTAAAAGAAAATGCAGGACATGTGCAGTGTGGAATACCAACCTTGTGTGTCAAAGTTCAGTGAGCACTCAAAGGTACTCAAAGCAATGCTCACACGAAGGGGGGCAGAACCTATTCTCTAAGAGTAATGTGAAGTGCAGGAAGAGAAGTTTTCAAAAAAAAAGGGGGGGGGGGTTGTTTTAAAAGAAAACAACAGGGACACTAGTTTAATAGCACAAGATTGCATACAATGGTCATGGGAGAAAGGGAGCAAACAGATCACAATATTAAACATGACTACACAGAATCAGAAGATTCAGGGGACCAAGGAATGGTCAGGCTTAAACATAAGCCTTAGACAACAACAGGGGAACAATCATGACATGTAAACCAAGAAAGACATACAGAGTACCAAGGATCAGGGGAACTGGGAAGTGGTAAATTTAGGCATGCTAATGTATAGCAATAAGACATAGGCATAGCAAGGAATAGAAAAAGTCAGACATAGCATGTAAATCAGAAGACATGGTGAAGTATTTAAAGCAAAGAATCAATTACACATTGAACAAGAGAAGCATAAGTAGAAGAAAATCACAAAAGATAATGAACTGAAGCAAAAATAAACACATTGGTGTGAGACTTGAAAATTAATTAGGACATACTAGTAAAAGAGCAAAAGCAGGATGCAAAGACAAGGTAGTAACACTATCTTAGCCTTGGCTTTCAGCCGGCTAATAATAAGCAGGAGCAGAGAACAGCAATAGAACAAAGAGCAAGAGAGAATGCAGATTTTATAAAGTATTCAGTGTGTGTAAGTCAGGAAGACTTGTCGTGTATTTATAGTTGAAAGTAGGTGGTAAAATAAGGTAAAAATCACATAAATATGTCAATTTAAGAACTCGGTATCAATTGATTGATGAATTAAGGAAGTACTCCCATTAATTGAGGGAATCAAAATGAAACGAAAAGATTCAGTACCATATAAGGCAAGTAGAAAAAATCAGTGTAAGATTAAATAAGGAAGGAATTCAGTATTGCACATAGTAGCCAATTAAGACCAAATTCAGAAAAATTCTATTAAGGAAAGGCTTAAAAGAACAGAGTACTATAACAAATAGGGTAACAAAAAATCAATTAATTCAAACGGGCGAGTAGAATGCTAGGGTTTAAAAGAAAATTTTAAATATACCAATCAATCAAGGAAAATCAGAATAAATCATGTGAAGTCATGATTCTGCATTCTCAACATATAAATAGAGGTGAATGAACAAGAGTAACAAACAAAATTAGCCAGGAAGGAACAAGAGATGAACAAACACAACCATTCAGAGATAGTGAAAACAAGTTAAGATTCAGCAGGACATATTCGAAGCATGAAACATTAGCAAGAATCAAGCAAATAGACTAGCAGACAGAACCAAAGCGAGGAAAATCAGGCTAATACGCATAATCGAATGAAGAAACATGCTAACACATAGAGACACGGCAAAGGAAATTAGGCTAACACATATAATCGAAGCATGCTAACACACATAATCAAACGAAGGAACCTTTTTCTAGAAATTAGGTTTTTTTAGCAGAGTCAAACTAGAAAACAGTAAGAGCATAGAAATCGGTCAGAATAAACAAAGAAAAGGTTTAATCATAAAGAAAATCAGTTGGAGCATCCAAGAAACCCTAATTTTCAAAGAAAGTAAAAAATGGTTCAAAGTAGAGGATTTTTCAGAATAAACTCGAGAATAAGCAGAACATAGAGGAAAACATGAAAATAGCATGAAATAAC
>NW_017679166.1:0-861 GCF_001879085.1 Nicotiana attenuata
CTAAAGTGCCAAGGAATTTGAGATGATATACATGAAATAAAGAATCGTATGTGATGACTAATGAGAAAGGAACAACGCCTAGATAAGGCGACCTAGCCGATCGGGTCGTGATCGGACACCATGCTGCACACATGGTGGTAATGTGCTGATATTGAGCTCCGGATAGAGGAAATGAAATAGTGATTGAGATACATGCCTCAAATGAGGCAACCTAGCCGGTCGGGTCGTGATCGAACTCCGCTCAAGATAGCGGTGGTATTGAGAACAGTGATGAGCGTAGGAAAGGAATGCCCCAAACTAAGTTATGGGAATTATGTGAATGATTTTATGATTTGCATATTTGATTCACCTATGTGATTTACTTGTCATTGCTTGGTAGTTCTTTCTAGTAAAATGGTGTTTAGTTATACATACCAGTACTATTCCATGGTACTAACATCCCATTTGCCGGAGGCGCTACATTTTTTTTAAATGAATGTAGGTGGCTCCATAGCAGATAGTGCCGATCGTGTGTAGCGGAGCATTCTCCTTCCAATGATCTTGTTGAGCCCCTTTCTCCTTCAAGGGGCTATATTGCACATCTTCTTATTTTGGACTTTCACTTTTGAGGTATAGCCGGGGCCTTGTTGCCGGCGTTATCACATTTATTTTTGTATCCTTAGAGGCTCCGTAGACATGTATGTGGGTTATGCGTGGGCATTGAATGGGCGTGCTATCCATGTTGTAAATCTAAACTTACGTTGCCTATGAATTGTAACCCTATGGGAACCTTGGAAACTAACTTATCTACAGTTAATGTGGTGATCTAAAATGAACTAAAAAGGTTGAATATACTATCTCCCTTTGTTGAATAAATGAAAG
>NW_017679166.1:4235-18078 GCF_001879085.1 Nicotiana attenuata
GTCTACCAGTTGGCCAGTTTGGGAGTTTGCCTTGCGGACTCTAATAAAGGAGGGATAATTATACGGAATAGAGCTGAATCTTTGCTTGTAGCAGAGGTAAAGGAAAAACAATTTTGACGATCCATTGTTAGCGCAATTGAAAGAGGGGATCCACAAACACAAGACCACGGTTTTCTCCTTCGGCATGAATGATGGTACTCTACGGTACCAAGACCGCCTGTGTGTTCCTGATATCGACGGTCTTCGGGAAAGGATCATGGCGGAAGCTCACACATCCAGGTATTCCGTGCACCCAGGTTCTACAAAGATGTATCATGACCTCAAGGAAATTTATTGGTGGAACAAGATGAAAAGGGATATGGCGGATTTTGTGGCAAAATGTCCGAATTGTCAGCAAGTAAAGGCCGAACATCAAAGGCCCGGTGGATTGGCTCAAAACATAGAAATTCCAATGTGGAAATGGGAGATGATCAATATGGATTTTGTGGTAGGTCTGCCGCGCACTCCGCGCAAGTTCGACTCAATTTGGGTGATCGTGGATTGACTCACGAAGTCAGCACACTTCTTGTCGGTTAAATCTACAGACACAGCGGAACAATATGCTCAGTTATATATCAAAGAAATAGTCAGGTTACATGGCACTCCAGTTTCAATCATTTCCGATCGAGGGGCTCAGTTCACAACCAACTTTTGGAAGAAGTTTCAACAAGGTTTGGGGACGCAGGTGAATCTTAGCACAGCTTTTCATCCACAAACCGATGGGCAGGCTGAGCGGACTATTCAGACGCTTGAGACATGTTGCGAGCTTGTACTCTTGATTTCAAGGGTAGTTGGGATGACCATTTGCCACTCATAGAATTTGCTTACAATAACAGTTTCCATGCTAGTATCCAGATGGCACCATTCGAGGCATTGTACGGTAGGAGATGTAGATCTCCTATTGGATGGTTCGAGGTTGGAGAAGCGGAGTTGATAGGGCCGGACCTTGTGCATCAGGCCATGGAGAAAGTCAAAGTTATTAAAGAAAGGTTGAAGACTGCTCAGAGTCGCCCAAAGTCTTACTCGGATGTTCGTCGCAAAGATTTAGAGTTCAAAGAAGATGATTGGGTATTTCTGAAGGTATCCCCTATGAAGGGCATCATGCGGTTTGGAAAGAAGGGAAAATTGAGTCCGAGGTATGTCGGACCGTACAGGATCATTCGGAGGATTGGTCAGGTGGCATACAAGCTCCAGCTGCCACCCGAGATGTCATTGGTACACCCGATCTTTCATGTGTCTATGTTGAGGAAGGTAGTGGGAGATCCGTCAACCATTTTGCCAACTGAGACCATTGAGGTTAATGAAGAGCTATTGTATGAAGAAGTTCCAGTTGCCATTCTTGATAGGCAGGTTCGAAAATTGAGAAATAAGGAAATTGCATCCGTGAAAGTATTATGGCGGAACCAGCAAGTTGAGGAAGCTACTTGGGAACCCGAGGATGAAATGAAAAAGAAGTATCCGCATTTGTTTGAATAGTCAGGTAACAACTTTAATGCATTTAGTTCCTATGAACTCTTATCTTTTGGGTTGATCTATGTAAGACCATCCCCTTTTTGGTAATGTGATTGCCTATACGGCCTTGGTTGGTGTTATACAAGTTACATTATGTTTATGAAATATGTTTATGCTATTAAGATATGGTTCTAGGGCTCTCTGACAGGGGGATAGGCCTAAATACAAAGGAAACTCTGGCGAAATTTTCGGAAATTTAGGGAGTTAGCTAAATTTGGGGACTGGCAATATGTTTCAGGTTATAAAGGGCAGAAGGATGCACAAAGACTATTAGTAAGTGAACCTTGATCCTCATTCGAGGACGAATGATCTTAAGTGGGGGAGGATGTGAGGCCCCGTGAAAAATTTCCACTCTAAACCCGAACCTCGTAGTGCCAAGTTAGGCTCGGACCCTTTGAGCTGATCTATGCATTTAAAAATTAAGAATCAAAGTTTTCTAGAAAAGTGCAAATGTGCGGTTTAGAATGCAGTCGCATACCAGGTATGCGGACCGCATTTCTGCCGCAGAGTGACTCAGTGTGTTAGCTAATTTGAGGTTAAAGATGCGGTCCGTTATGCGATCGCATATCCAATATGCGGACCGCATAGTCGTCGCATAATTTCGTTGGGATTTTGTGAAGGTCGGTTCTGCGGTGCATAATGCGACCACAGAATGGGTATGCAGACCACATTTTCGTCGCATACCCAAGCAGAAGGTTCAGGTTTTGGGAGCCTTTTTGCGGTCCAATATGCGGCCCGCATTTCCACTTTGCGATCGCAGATCCGACTCGGGGCTCCAATTTTCTAATTTTTAACCCGACCCCCCTATCGTTGTATTCGGTATTATAGCTCATTTTGAGCAATTTTCTGGACATTTTTAGAGTGAGGGAGAGGGGTCTAAGTGAGAGAAAGTTTCCCCCCACCATATTACTCCATGAAACCTTGTTGAATCCTTGAAGATAATCAAGCAAGGGCAACTAAACTTTTCATCCCAAGAGGTAAGGCTTCATCACCTCAGTATTATTTCTACACTCAGCTATAAGGGGTCATTAGTAAGGTAATTCATGGGTATAAGAATTAATTCCTTGCATGCATATCAAAACTTAGGGTATTGGAAGCTAGTAAACTAAAAAGGGAGCAATTGGGGTATAAAAGGATAGAAATTTCTCTCAAAAGGGGCCTAAGATCATAATGCACCTTTAGTGTTTGATATTATGCACGAACCAAGCTAGAATCTCAACTTCGTCTCTAATTCTCGGATTAATTTGTAATTCTTACAAAATAGATCGAAGCGATAAGAGTTCCGGAAATTTGTAAAGAGTAAGGAAGCTATATTGAGTTATGTGGCTAAAACCCCTTTTTATTAGAAATTGAGCTCCGTTGGCGTTTATGAAGGTGTGGTAAGATTTGAATTGGTTGGTGTACTGATTATTGTTTCACATTGATTGATTGTAATTTGTATACCCATATACATGAAAGATGTGCCCCAAACGTGAGTAGTGTATTATTCTTGATGTTTAATGAAGTATGAAGTATACAATTATGTGTTGAAATGCGTGGGCTATAATCCAAAGATCAAAACTGAGAGTTTTCCTGCTAACTATGTACATGTGCTTGCAACTTGAATTACTTTCGATGTGCCTATGATCATAACTTGCAAGGTGAATATTGAAAAGGAAAATGATGTGATAAGTGTGGCCCAAAGTGCCCATGAGTTTAATTGATACATGGAAGATAATTGATTCAAGTGAGATGATCAATGAGAAAGAAACTACGCCTAGGCAAGGCGGCCTAGCCGATCGGGCCGTGATCGGACACCATGCTGCACACATGGTTGTGATGTGCTGATATTGAATTTCGGATAAGGGAAATGAAATAGTGATTGAGATATATGCCTCCAATGAGGCAACCTAGCCGGTCGGGTCGTGATCGGACTCCGCTCAAGATAGCGGTGGTATCGGAACAGTGATGAACTTATGAAAGAAATGCCCCAAACTAAGTTATGGGAATTATGTAAATGATTCTATGATTTCATATTTGATTCAGCTATGTGATTTACTTGTCATTGCTTGGTAGTTCTTTCTAGTAAAATGGTGTTTAGTTATACATACTAGTACTATTCCATGGTACTAACGTCCCTTTTGTCGGGGGTGCTACATTTTTTTAAATGAATGTAGGTGGCTCCATAGCGGATAGTGCCGATCGTGTGTAGCGGAGCATTCTCCTTCTCAAGGATCTTGGTGAGCCCCTTTCTCCTTCAAGGGGCTATATTGCACATCTTCTTTTTTGGACTTTCACTTTTGAGGTATAGCCGGGGCCTTGTTGCCGGCGTTGTCACATTTATTTTTGTATCCTTAGAGGCTCCGTAGATATGTATGTGGGTTATATGTGGGGCTTGATGGGTGTGTTATCTATGTTGTAATTCTAAACTTGTGTTGCCTATGAATTGTGTCTCTATGGGAACCTTGGAAACTAACTTATCTACAGTTAATGTGGTGATCTAAAATGAACTAAAAATGTTGAATATAGTATCTCCCTTTGTTGAATAAACGAAAGCGTGGTCCCCTTATTCGTATTGAGTTGGGTAGATGGTGTCTGGAAAGGCTTGCTCAGTTGGGGTCACTCGATTGAGCGCCGGTCGCGCCTCTCGAGGTTGGGGCGTGACAGTTGTGAAAACAGCTTGCTGAAGTGAGAGATAGCAACTTCTGCAATTTTCTCATTCCCTTGAATCCATTGACCATGATCATCTTTAATTCTATGGAGATAAGATCTTTTCCTCTTATGTCTGATGATGCTATGAAAGTATTTGGAGTTTCTATCCCCTTCTTCCTCCCATTTGATGTTGGCTTTCTGTTTCAGAAAGGAGTCTTGCATATTCATCCACTTGATTTGTTGAGAATAGACTAAATTAAGATTGATCCTATTATTGTTGCAGTCATCTTGTTCATATTTAATCTCTAGATCCTCAACCTTCTTCTCAAGTTCTTCTGCCTTGTCGAAAATAATGCCAATACTTTCTTTAGACCATTTACTAAGACAATGAGTGAGATTCTTGAGTTTCTGATGTAGAATATACATAGCATTACCTTGTATTTGAGTTTCCCAGCATTCTTTAACAACCTGTTCAAAATCAGGTTGATCCACCCAAAAATTTAAAAATCTAAAGTATTTGATAGGAGGAGAAACATACTTGGAGCACTTATAGAGCAACACATTATGATCAGATCCTGTTCTGGGCAAGTGTCTGACAGTAGCCACTGGACAGAGAGCTGGCCATTGATCGTTATAGAAAACTCTATCTAGTCTCTGAAGAATCCTATTATCTCTCCTCCTTCCATTAGACCAAGTGTAATTGTTACCTGTATATCCAGCATCTGTCATACCACAATCTTCCATACATCTGATAAAGTCCATGCTTTTACTAAGTCTGTGAATTCTGCCACCTTTCTTCTCAATAATGTCCATAATTACATTGAAGTCACCTCCAATAGACCATGGTCCATTGATATGATTACTCATATTGTTGATAGATTTCCAAAGGCTCTTTCTTCTTCTTGTACTGATTTTTGCATAAACAATAGTAATCCAGAAAGAGTCTGCATTATACTGTGATTGACTTCCATAGTAATCTGTTGTTTTTTGTTGGTAATGACTTTGCATGTATAATCATTATTCCAGAAAATCCAGATCTTCCCATTACTATTTGCAATCGCATTTGGAAAGCCAAGTTTTCTTCTGTAGTGGATATAGAAGACTAACGCACAATTTTTTTCTTTATTACAATTTGAACCTTGATTTCATGGTCTATTTCATTTGTTTACCGTTTATGTCAACACATGATGGTATTACTCAAAGGAAGAAAAGAATGAAACTAAATGAAGCAAGTGCAGATGCAGCTAAGGATTTATGGATTCATCCAAACTCAATGGTCGAACTTTGTATATGTATTTAGAAAATTCACTTAATAAGTGTAAATAATATAGTTCGAACGAGAATATATCAAATAAATTGTGGTTAGCTTTTGAACTCGAATCCATCATATTCAAAATTTGGATCGCCTATGAAACAAAGATGTTTTGTTGATTCATTAATGGTTAGTGGGAAGAGTAGATTGGTAAGAGAGAATGTGGAGAATGCTCGTTTGCTACCAAAGCAGTCTATGCATATAGAACAACTATGGTGCATCATAGCGTGGCTGATTGCGTTTTTTATTTGATGATCATATGACCACATACTTAATTAGGTGCTAGGCTTCTCTCAATTCTTTGGTCGGTGAGATGAATAGAATATATACGGATTAGCTCATACTATTCTAAAGTTCATGTTTATCTAATTAATTTGCTACTCAAGCCATGGTCTCCTACCATCATCAGTCAGTAACTTTTGATATGTGACATTTCTTGGTCGGCCTTTGTCTTATTTATTCGGGGATATGGACAGGAATAGCCCCGCAAGGGGTTGGTTTTAGCCGAATGTCTCTAAAATTGGCCGTATTTGAAAAATAGCATCCGAATCCGCAAACAATTCTTCATGGGGTGTCACGATCCAAAATCCACTATAGATCGTAATGGCGCCTAACACCGCCGTCAGGCAAGCCAACGGTGATTGAGCCACTTAATTACTCATTTTTATTCCTTTGAAATTATAATTTCCATTTATTAAGTAGTATGAAATAGAATTTACAAGGTAAAATAATGATAATTACGTGAACTGCCATACTAAACATCCAGTAGGAACCCCCACAATCCGGTGTCACAAGTACATGAGCATTAACTAGGAAATATGATAAAATACAACATCTGTCTGGAATACAAATTAGATAGGAGAATGTAAATAACTATGATGGAGACTCTGTGTGCTGCGGACTCGTAACATGGGATGCAGCTCACCTAAGATCCCGCAATAGCTGCACCTCTGCGCCCACAAGACCACTAGACATATATGTACCTGCACAAAATGTGCAGCAAGTGTAGCTTGAGTATGTAAATCAACGCGTACCCAGTAAGTATCTAGTCTAACCTCGGAGAAGTAGTGACGAGGGGTCGGCTTCGACCCTTACTATGGGCTAACAATAAAGTACCGAAATTATAGTTAAGCATGGATTATATAATTACAGCTGAAAACTCAATAACAAGAAATAAATAAACAATTCTTTCACTAATAGTAAATCCAAAATTAATTTCCATTATTTAACAAATTAATCTCTCAAGCCAATGAAACAATATAATTATAATTGGACTCCAAGAATTATTACGCACGAATTATGCCAACGTCGTACGGCCCGATCCAACATACAAATATATAAATTGTGCATTGCCGAGGATCGAATGACACGAATTATAGATGCATCTATTAACCTGCTGAGGCGAACAGCTCGCTCCCATGAGAGTAGTGCAATTTACCTCGCTCGCGGAATATACTTGCGACGCGAGTGAACATAGATTTCTCAAAAGTTATCATAATATTCCTCAATTCTTTCCAAAAAATAAGAAATTCAAACTGAAAACTTTTATATCTTGAAATCCTCAATCTCAACTCTATCCAAGGCAAATAATAAGCATAATCAAATAACGGTATCAACAAGGCATAGTGTAAACCTTAGACTACCCGGACATAAGCATAATTTATAGCTACGTACAGAATCTCGTCACCTCGTACATATGTAGCCCCACAAATAGAAGCACATATTAATTCAATTTACCTATGGGGTTAATTCCCTCTAACAAGGTTAAAAAAGAGACTTACCTCGTCTTAAAGCGCACTTTGCGGTCATAATTTCGCTTTAAAGCTGTCACACCCCGAACCTGGGCCTGGACGTAACACGGCACTTGGTGCCTGACTACATGTGACCGAGCGAACCAACTGGATGGCTGAATCAACATCTGATATCATAACATACAGAATACGGAAGATAAACTAACACATGCTGATATACTGAAAGTCTGGATGATATAAATCAAAGTGCGGAAATACTAATACAATATTGGAACATATTTGTAGCCAACATGGCTTAACATGAAAAGTCTGAGACTCTGTCTAACTGTTACTCTAGTCTATGAAGCCTCTATTGACGTACTGAAAACACTGTATATCTGTAAACACTGAAAGATCGTAAAGTAATGATAATGCCCGAAAGAACTGGGGATCACCAAATAGCTGGTACGAGAATCCTAGCACTCTGGATCGTCAACCTGTAAATCATTACCTGCATTGTGAGATGCAGGCCCCGGGCAAGAGGGACGTCAGTACATTTGAATTGTACTGGTATGTAAAGCAACTGAAAGAAAGAATTACAAATGCTGAAACTGAAACTAAGCTGGTAACTGAGAATTGATGATTGATAACTGAAATGTTAACTATTGAAACTGAAACTGAAGTGATAATTGAAAAGATAACTGAACTGATAGCTGAAAAGATAACTGATAACTGATAACTGATAACTGATAACTGAACTGATAACTGAAAAGATAACTGATAACTGATAATTGAACTAAATAAAGGAAGTAAGGATATGAATACTCCCTCTTCTGAATGATGAACAACCTGTTTATCTGAATATTAAACTGCGACCTCAGGCCCAATAAATATATGTGCACAAACTGCGGCCTCGGGCCCAAGTATACGTATACATAACTGCGACCTCAGGTCCAAAATACATAAAGCATAAACTGCGGCCTCATGCCCAAAGATGCATAAATCATTAGCTGTGGCCTCAGGCCCAAATATAGGTATTCAACATTCAGGGATTTAAAATCAGGAACTGAGAATCATACTGCAATACATAATACTGGAATACTGAATAGGGCTAGAATGAGACATGTATTCTTGAACTGGTTATGAACACTGAACTTCAAATGTTTATGACATGCTGAGTAAGCTATACTGAGACTTAGGGACATCAAGCCCAAGTCTATATTGAATACGAACTGAGCTCACAACGTTCAGAATGAAAGTCATGAACGAGTTATGAAACTAGAGAACATAAGTTCTACAACTATTCAAGGGACTAGGCCTTAACTATATTTCTGAGGCAATTGATACGTCATAAAAGAAACGTAATGTAGGGAGAATCATTAACATTCCCAAACATAGAGAGTTAGCCTCACATACCTTAACTTCATTCTCTTGAGCATATACAGCATTCGCAACCCTTTCAACTTTAATCTATATCAATCANAGAGAAGTGTCAACATGGAGCCAGTCACTTCGAAGGCTGCAATTTGCTACTTCAACTTTGGCTCATGGAGCATCTCCAAAAGGGTGAGTACCGACAAGAGATACATCGAAGGGACTGGGACGATCACATCGCTTTCCATCACCCAAAGCGGATGAATTATATCCCCGATATGTTTGCTCAGCCGGAGGATGCCAAAAGATGGTTCGAACTGTTTGATAATTTGACCGAGGGGCAAGTACAATGGATGTTCAAGTGGTTTCCGACCGAGGAGTTCATCGCCCGATCCAGAGATGCACCTTTCCTGATATTGATCGGCCTGAGACGAACATACCCTTACGTCCCTCTCCGGGTTTGAGGCAAGCGGGTAGGAAGCAGGTTGTACCCAGGGTTGACAAGATGAGTCACTTCCGGGCTGACTTCCAGGATGATGATAGTCCTTACAAGTGCCAAGCTCAGCATATGTGGCACTGCAAGATCGTCATGGGGAGAGATACCATCGAGCCAGATAGATACCATGATGGTTGTGCTCCCTACTATTCAGGCTGGTTGGAGGATAAGCATGATGGCCTGGCCAACCTGGGTTTGTTCGAGGTCACAGGATCATAGATGAAAAAGCCGAGGCACAGGTCAAATACAACCAATTGCGCAAGAGGATCCGGGAGTGCGAAAGCAAGCACCGTGAGATACAAGAAGCCAATCAAAAGTTAATTGAGGAATGGAAGGACATGGCTGTCAGTGCCAACAAGCGACTGGGATACTTAGAGCGAGGCATAGTGGAGTTGGAGAAGAAATTTCTCAAGAGGCTCGAAGACTATTAGAATGCTAAGGGGAACGAAGGCGGACATCTTGCCAGGGCCTACCTATTGCTGGGACTTCGCGAGTTGGTAAAGCTGTTCGATGGAGCCAGGGATGCCGAATCTGGGGAAGGTCCTTCTGGGACAAAATAGATAGGAGTTTTCTTCTTTTTATGAAATGTAATAAGGCCAATGGCCACTAGCGACTTTTATTTCCTGTTACTTAGTGTCTATTTGGGATTCGTTTACTTTTTATCAATAAAATGAGGCATTTAGCATTCTAAGTTCTCCAAATCAATTTGTCGCTAGGCCTACCTCGGGCACAAAGAGGTCCCCAAATTAGGACACGGTTTACATTTTGCACTATGTGTTTAAATATCGCAAAGCTTTTTATAATCCTCACTAACTTGTTACCTTTTTTGTTTTTACTTTTTGATTATTATTTCCCCTCCCCAAAGGTTAGTTCGTGCACTCTGGCAACATCATCTTATTCCACGAGATCCAGGGGCCCTCCACCCACTCCTCCTCTTAGTCCTATCAAAAACAAGAACAAAGGGAAGATGGAGGATTTGAACAACGCCAGAAAGGAGAACTCAACTGAACGGGTAGAGGCCACTCATGGTCATGTAACTCAGGTTTCCAAAGAAAATGCATCCCAACTCGAACGAAAGCTGCTGAAATTCCAAGAAGAACTTGATCAGGTTCGGAATCTGGCAAATCTATCATTTTCCCTCACTACTCCAGATATCAATTTCCCAAATGCTCAGAACCCTACACCTCCACAGAACATCCCAAAGCAACAAAACCATCCCGCTCCTCACCACCACTGCAACACCTGCCATACCTCAAATAACACCCCGCTGCTCATCCCAGAACTCCAGAACTCCACAAATGACCACTGCCACACCTACCATAATACCCCCATCTATGTGGAGACTATGCCACACTCCATCCAACCCATCTCAAGCACACCCGAGTCTGATGATAAAGACTTGCTCATCAGAAACCTGGCCGAAGAACTTAAGAAATTGACTAGCCGAATTCAAGGCGTTAAAGGAAGTAAGGGAATTGAAGGGCTGAACTACGAAGATCTTTGCATACAGCCCGATGTCGAACTGCCCGAGGGGTACAAACCTCCTAAGTTCAAGATGTTTGATGGTACAGGGGATCCAAGGGTCCATTTGAGAACGTACTGTGACAAGCTGGTTGGAGTAGGAAAAGACGAGAAAATCCGCATGAAGCTTTTCATGAGGAGCTTGAAAGGAGATGCTTTGTCCTGGTACATTAGCCAAGTTCCAAAGAAGTGGTCGAACTGGGTAAGCATGGCGTATGACTTTATGGACAGGTTCAGGTTCAACACGGAGAATGCGCCGGATGTGTTCTATATTCAAAATATAAAGAAGAAGCCCACAAAAACATTTCGCGAGTATGCTACTCGCTGGAGGTCCGAAGCTGCTAAGGTTAGACCTGCCTTAGAGGAAGAAAAAATGAACAAATTCTTTGTCCGGGCCCAAGACCCACAGTATTATGAAAGGCTGATGATGATCAAGAGCCACAAATTTTCTGACATTATCAAGATAGGAGAAAGGATAGAAGAGGGCATCAAAAGCGGTATGGTTACGAACTTCGAGGCCTTGCAAGCTACAAATAAGGCCTTACAGTCAGGAGGTGTGTCCAAGAAAAGGGACGTAGGAGCCGTAATGGTGGCATAGAGAACCAAATCTCCCGTCAAATACCAAACCTACCCAATGCCTCCACTCACATATCAGCCTACTCCAAACTACCAAGCACCCTCACCCTCTTACCAAACTCCACCACCCACTTATCAATTACCTCCACCACCCTAACCCGCACATGTTTACCAAGCCTACAATGCTCAACCATCCCACTATCGATCAACTCCTACACACCAAAACTTCCCTAGACCTCGACCAAATTTTGACGGCAGACCTCCGAAACAATATATCGCCATTGCCGAACCTATTGACCAGTTGTACGAAAGACTCAAAACTGCTGGTTATGTCACCCCTATCCCCGTTACAACTCCTGAGAACCCTTCTCAGTGGGTTAATCCAAAAAAATCATGTGCATACCATTCCGGCAATCGGAGGCAGAAGAAAGTTAGGTGGGGATACCTATCACCACATCGAGAGAGTCAATGCTGTTGACAAAGATAAATGGTGGGACAACAAGATCGAGAGTATATTGAACTGGAGTGGGTACGAACCTGGCAAAGGGCTTGGCAAGAACCTCCAAGGAATCACTAAGCCTATAAAACTCAAGAAATATGGCACCACTTTCGGTCTGGGATATGGTATACCTGGGAAGAATTCAACAACCGGTCGCCACATGGTGCGGTCCCTACTACCCACTGGAACAACCAATACCGCCTTTGGAGCAGACTTTCCAACAGGCCGACATTGTTTATGGGACAGACGAGGAGGAGGAACTTGCTGCAGTGAAGAACTTGTCCTTAGAAGACGATGACACGGATTACTGTGTTGTGTTCGAGGAGGAGGGGGAGGAAGGTCCTTCCATACAAGCCGTAAGAAGAGGAGCATACCTCAAAACTGGACCATTAGAACCACCAGAGCCCGGCAAGCCTCGGGGTAGCAAGGCTGAACAAGCATCATGCACTATCTTTTATTTTTACTAGTTAATTTTTCCTTTCGCATTTTTTTATTTCCGCAATAAGATCTTCAATGTTCAAAACAATTATGGAATTTATCAAAGCATTTCGATTTTTCTTATAAATCAACACTCTTATTTTCTCTCATTACTTTACTTATACAGCATTACTATTACTTATCTTGATGAACCAATGACTGTGACATGCAATGAGACAACGCAACAAACGGACATAGATTTAGAGGAAGATGACATACCGGAGGAGATTGTTAAAGAAGTTGAGAATTTTGAAAACAGACCAAAGTTCAACCTGGATGAGACTGAGATTGTTAACCTGGGAGATGCAGAAAACGTCAAAGAAACACGAATCAGCGTCCACTTATCGCCATCAGAAAAGAAGGAATACACAAAATTTCTAAAGGAATATGAGGACATATTCGCCTGGTCGTACGATGACATAACTGGTCTGAGTACATCTATTGTGGCTCACAACTGCCAACCAATCCAACATATTCGCCGGTAAAGCAAAAGCTCAGAAAGTTCAAGCCTGATATGAGTTTGAAAATTAAGGAAGAAGTCACCAAGCAGGTCAAAGCCAACGTTCTCGGGGTAGTAGAATACCCCACATGGTTAGCCAACATTGTGCCAGTACCAAAGAAGGACGGGAAGGTCAGAGTCTGTGTCGACTACCGGGATCTCAACCGGGCCAGTCCGAAAGACGACTTCCCTTTACCAAATATACACATCTCGATCGACAATTGCGCCAAGCATGAGTTTCAATCATTTGTGGATTGTTTTGCTGGTTCTCATCAGATCTGGATGGATAAAGAAGATGCTGAGAAAATGGCTTTCATTACGCCGTGGGGAATGTACTAATACAAGATGATGTTGTTTGGCCTTAAGAATGCAGGGGCCACCTACATGAGGGCCATGACTACCATTTTCCATGATATGATACAGAAGGAGATTGAGGTGTACATAGATGACGTTATCATCAAGTCCAAGAAGTCCACTTATCACATGGAAGATTTGAGGAAGTTTTTCAATAGATTGCGAAGGTACAACCTACTGAATCCCGCAAAGTGTGCATTTGGGGTTCCCGCTGGAAAATTACTTGGGTTTATTGTGAGTCACCGGGGAATAGAACTGGATCCATCAAAAGTCAAAGCTATTCAAGAATTGCCACCACCAAAGAACAAGAAGGATGTGATGAGTTTCTTGGGAAGGCTTAACTACATCAGCCGGTTCATAGCATAGTCTATAGTTATCTGTAAGCCAATCTTTAAGATGATAAAGAAGGATGCCGCTACCAAATTGACTGATGACTGCTAGAAAGCTTTCGACAAAATCAAGGAATACCTATCAACACCACCAGTCTTGGTCCCGCCCGAGCCAGGTAGACCCCTACTACTCTACATCACAGTACTAGATGGTGCCTTCGGTTGCGTCTTGGGGCAGCATGACGAAACAGGGAGAAAGGAACAGGCCATTTACTATCTCAGCAAGAAATTCACTCCGTACGAGACCCGGTATTCTCTGTTGGAGCGCACCTATTATGCTTTGACTCGGGTAGCCCAGAAGCTGAGACATTACTTCTGTGCCTACACTACATATCTCATATCAAGGATGGATCCTTTGAAGTATATCTTCCAGAAACCTATGCCCACCGGCAAACTAGCCAAGTGGCAAATCCTGTTGAGTGAATTCGACATTG
>NW_017679167.1:0-18078 GCF_001879085.1 Nicotiana attenuata
TCAACACACATCCGATCCCAACTCTCGAAGCATCACAATACACAGTGTAAGAACCTGAAGCTGATGGCAATACCAACACTGGAGCCGTGGTCAAAGCTGTCTTGAGCTTCTGAAAGCTCTCCTCGCACTCATCAGACCACACAAATGGAGCACCTTTCTGAGTCAACTTGGTCAAGGGCGATGCAATAGAAGAAAACCCCTGAACAAATCGGCGATAGTACCCTACCAACCCAAGGAAACTACGGATCTTTGTGGCTGAAGTCGGCCTAGGCCAACTCTGCACCGCCTCTATCTTCTTCGGATCAACCTGAATGCCATCACTGGACACCACGTGCCCCAGGAAAGCCACAGAACCAAGCCAGAACTCACACTTGGAGAATTTAGAATAAAGCTTCTCCTCCCTCAATCTCTGTAATACCACCCTCAAGTGCTGAGCGTGCTCCTCCTGGCTACGCGAGTACACCAATATATCATCAATAAAAACAATCACGAATGAATCCAGATATGGCCGAAATACACTGTTCATCAAGTGCATGAACGCGGCTCGGGCATTAGTCAGCCCAAAAGACATAACCAGAAACTCATAATGCCCATATCTAGTCCTGAAGGCAGTCTTCACAATATCCGAATCCCTGATCTTCAGCTGGTGGTAGCCTGAACGGAGATCAATCTTAGAGAATACCCTTGCCCCTGGAGCTGGTCAAACAAATCATCAATGCGCGGTAGTGGATACTTGTTCTTCACTGTCACTTTGTTCAGTTGCCTGTAGTCAATGCACATTCTCATTGTGCCATCCTTCTTCTTCACAAATAGGACCGGTGCACCCCACGGTGATACACTAGGACGAATAAACCCCTTATCTAGGAGTTCCTGAAGCTGCTCCTTCAACTCCTTTAACTCTGTCGGTGCCATACGATAGGGAGGAATAGAGATGGGCTGAGTGCCCGGCACCAGATCAATACCAAAATCAATGTCCCTGTCCGGTGGCATGCCCGGAAGGTCTGCTGGAAACACATCTGGAAAATCCCTCACAACGGGGACAGAATCAAGACTATGAGTCTCAGCTCCAACATCTCTCACAAAAGCCAAATATGATAGACAACCCTTCCCAACCATCCGCTGAGCCTTTAGGAAGGAAATCACCCTGCTGGGAACATAGTCATTCATACCACGCCACTCAATCCTCAGAACACCCGGAATAGCCAACGTAACTGTCTTGGCATGACAGTCCAGAATAGCATGGTAGGGAGATAGCCAGTCCATACCCAGAATAACATCAAAATCTACCATGCCTAACAACAACAAGTCGACTCGGGTCTCCAGACCCCCAATAGTCACCAGACAAGATCGATATACATGATCCACAATAATAGTATCACCCACCAAGGTATATACGTGAACAGGCAAAGCAAGACACCCTCGGGTAGTTCCCAGGTGATGAGCAAAATATGAAGATACATAGGAATAGGTAGATCCGGGATCAAACAAAACAGAGGCATCCCTGTGGCAGACTGAGATAATACCTGTGATAACAGCATCCGAAGCAATAGCATCTGACTGGCCCTGAAGAGCATAGAAGTAAGCCTGACCACCCGATCGGCCTCCCCCTCTGGGGCGGCCCCTAGTTGCCTGACCCTTACCCCTAGCTGGCGGGGCGGGTGCTGAAGAAGATGGGCCAGAAGACGAGGGCTGACCCCTCTGCTGAGACTGACTACCACGGCACCGAGGACAATGCCTCCATATGTGCCCAACCTCCCCGCACTCATAACAGCTCTCAGGTGCTGGAGAATGGGACTGAAGGGAACCCCGCACATCAGAGTGACTGGCTGACGCACTCGGTCTGGAGGAACCCTGAACAGATGGAGCTCGTGATGAACCCTGAGCCGGAAGAGCGCTGAGAGATGGCTGGCTCTGCTGATAACCCTGATGACCCCGGCAGGAAGATGACCCACGATACTCAAAGCGAGCTGACTGAGGAGGCCTGAATGAACGACCTCTGCTCTGCTGGAACTGACCCCTAGACGGAGCACCACTAAAGCTACCAGAACCTCGAGGCCTCTTGGCCTCCCTCTCCTCTCTGTCTTGACGGCGAGCCATCTCAATATCACGAGCAATATCAACTGCATCCTCAAAGGAAATACCCAGAACTCTCTCTCGAGTCATCAGAACACGAAGGTGATAGTTAAGTCCATCTATAAACCTCTTGATCCTCTCTCTATCGGTCGGAACTATCCAGGAGGCATGACGGGCTAACTCAGAAAACCTCGCCTCATACTGGGTCACAGTCATGTCCCCCTGCCGAAGCCACTCGAACTGCCTACGCAGCTCCTCTCTCTGAGACTGTGGTACCCACTTCTCCAGGAAGATAGTGGAGAACTCCTGCCATGACAAAGGCGATGCACCTGCCGGCCTACGCCGCTCATATGCCTCCCACCATGTGAAGGCAGCCCCAGTGAACTGAAATGCGGTGAATGCTACTCCGCTGGACTCCAAAATCCCTGCCGTCCGAAGCATGCGCTGACACTTGTCAAGAAATCCCTGGGCATCCTCGCCCTGAGCACCACTGAAAACTGGAGGCTGAAGCCTACTGAACCTCTCGAGACGACGCTGCTCATCGTCTGGCATAGCTGGAACCACAAAATCCTGAACTGGAGCTGCTCCCGGTGTCTGTAAACCCTGCACCACCTGCTCTGGTGTGCGAGCAGCGGGGGTCTGACTGCCTCCCCCTGCCTGAGAAGTAGCTGCTGCAGTAGTGGCTGAAACCACCTGAGCTAAGCCGGTGCAAACTGATAGTATCTGAGCCAAGGACTCTGGGAGACCCGGAATCACAATGGGCACTGCTGGTGCCTGAACAGGTGCTGCTGGAATGTCTGCAGCTGGGGCCTGATCCTGAGCCGGAGCAACTGGTGGAGCAACAGGTGTTGCCCTCGCGGCTCTGCCCCTACCACGACCACGACCGCGTCCACGGCCTCTAGTGCCCTCAATAGGTGGTACCGGTGGTCATCCGCCTCGTCCTGCAGCGCGGGTCCTTGCCATCTGCAAGAGGATAGAACACAGAAGTTTAGTTCTTGGATTCAACAAAGTCGCACGACAAGAATTTCAAGAATGTGAAGTTTTTTCCTAAAGGTTCCGCAGCCTCTCGAGGATAAATACAGACGTCTCCGTACCGATCCGCGAGACTCTACTAAACCTGCTCATGACTCGTGAGACCTACTAACCTTGGCTCTGATACCAACTTGTCACGACCCAATTCCTAACCCGGTCGTGATGGCACCCCTCGTGAAGACTAGGCCAGCCAACAGAACATTAACACTTCTTTTAACAATTTCTTAGCATAAACAGGTCTAAATCATAGTTACTGAATAATCATAAGTGCGGAAATAAAACGTAACATAACGGGGAAAAACCATCCCAAACTCAGCCCGACGATCGGGGTGTCACAAGTCATGAGCTACTACAGAGTTTAAATGAAATACTACAAGTCTGTGTCTAAGAACATAGTCCGAAGATAAATGAAATACTGATGATAAGGAAGAAACGGAGCTGTGGACGCCGACAGCTACCCCGTCTCTCCGGGCCCGCCTGGTCTGGAAGGAATCATCACTCAGGAACGAACTCAGCTATGCCTGTATCTGCACACATGGTGCAGGGAGTAATGTGAGTACTCCGACCCAGTGAGTAATAAAAATAAATAACGACTGAGAACACAAAAATCCCGTAAAGGCACAAGTAATGCTATCTCAAGCAGTAAAACCAGATAAAACAGTAAAACCAGTGAAATATAGCAAGAAATTCTCTTTCAAACAATTAATCAATTATGCTCAACCAGTAAGAAATGCTCAGAACACTGCCCCTCGGGCATGTTCCTGGTCTGTCATCGTTACCTGACCGGTCAGCCATTGTTACCTGACCAAAACGCGTATTACAGTGCCATTGTTACCACTGATCAGTCATTGTTAACTGATTGGTCAATCATTGTTACCTGACCAAAACGCGCATAACAGTGTCATTGTTACCACTGTCTAAAAGTTAACCGCTCTAGATGGGTACCCGCGCTCACAGTGGGTGTGCAGACTCCAGAGGGGCTCCTACAGCCCAAGCGCTATCAACAAGGCCTGAAAGCCTGAATCATATCAATACGAGGCCTGAAAGCCTGCTCACAATACACTCGAGGCCTGAAAGCCTCATCACATCACTCATCATGCCCTCACATAAGGCCCTCGCCTCAATCAGTCCAAAAATAGTCAAAAACCCCTCGGGCATCAATAAAACAATAATATTCAGCTCAAACAATAGTCCAAATATCAGTTAAAACTCTAAGTTTGAGTAAATATAGCTGAGTTAATGAAACAGTGTAAATCACATGGACTGATTTCAAATAATATTTCAAATAGTGAGGAAAACAGTGATGATAGTTCATAAGGAGTTCAAACAGTCGGCAATAAGCCCCAAATATGGCAAATAGCCCAATTCACAGTGTAAAACACAAGGCATAGTAATAAGCGGTAAAATATACCTCCGGATTAGACCAAATCACAATCCCCAATAGTAAAATGTAACCCCGCGCTCGACCATTGAACGCGTAGNAACCTGACGACCCAAAATAGCCACTGGCTCCACATCATATGTCAAATCATCATCCAACTGAACTATGACTTGAAGTCCAAAAACAGTTGGGACGGGTCCCCAACATACTTCCGGAGCATAGACACATGGAATGCCGGATCGAACCCCCGACAAGCTGGGTGGCAAAGCAAGCATATAGGCCACCTCCCCAATCCTCCTAAGTATCTCAAAAGGCCCAATGAACCGCGGACTCAACTTCCCTTTCTTTCCAAATCTCATAACGCCCTTCATGGGCGAAACCTTCAACAAGACCTTCTCGCCCACCATATAAGATACATCCCGCACCTTCCGGTCCGCATAACTCTTCTGATGCGACTGAGCGGTACGAAGTCTCTCCTGGATCACTTTTACCTTCTCCAAGGCATCCTGGACCAACTCTGTCCCCAATAGTCTAGCCTCGCCGGGCTCAAACCAACCGACCGGAGATCTACACCGTCTCCTATATAAGGCCTCATACGGTGCCATCTGAATACTGGACTGGTAGCTGTTGTTGTAGGAAAACTCTGCAAGCGGCAAGAACTCAGCCCAAGAACCTCCAAAATCAATAACACAAGCACGCAACATGTCCTCTAATACTGAATAGTACGCTCGGACTGCCCGTCCGTCTGAGGATGAAATGCTATGCTCAACTCTACCTATGTACCCAACTCCCGCTGAAAAGTCCTCCAAAACTGGGAAGTAAACTGAGTACCTCTATCCGAGATAATAGAAACTGGGACCCCATGCAACCGAACAATCTCCCGGATGAAAATCTCTGCCAGCCGCTCTGAAGAATAGGTAGTGCATACCGGAATGAAGTGCGCGGACTTGGTCAGCCGATCCACAATCACCCAAATCGAATCATACTTCCTCGAGGTCCAAGGGCGACCGCTCACAAAATCCATAGAAATCCTCTCCCACTTCCACTCTGGAATATCCATCTGCTGAAGTACACCACCCGGTCTCTGATGCTCATACTTGACCTGCTGACAGTTGAGACATCGAGCTACATACCCCACAATATCCTTCTTCATCCTCCTCTACCAATAGTGCTGTCTCAAGTCCTGGTACATCTTCGCGGCACCCGGATGGATGGAATACCGTGAACTGTGGGCCTCATCTAATATCAACTCCCGAAACCCATCCACATTGGGCACACAAATCCGGCCCCGCATCCTCAACACGCCATCACTATCAATAGTCACATCTCTAGCATCATCATGCTGAACCCTGTCCTTAAGGACAAGAAAATGCGGATCATCATACTGGCGCTTTCTGATGCGGTCATACAAGGAAGACCGAGAAATAACACAAGCCAACACCCGACTAGGCTCCGAAATGTCTAACCTCACCATCCGATTGGCCAAAGACTGGACATCAACTGCAAAGGGCCTCTCCCCAACTGGAATGTACGCCAAACTACCCATACTAACCGCCTTCCAGCTCAAAGCATTGGCCACCACATTGGCCTTCCCCGGGTGATACAAAATGGTAATATCATAGTCCTTGAGCAACTCAAGCCACCTCCGCTGCCTCAAATTAAGATCCTTCTGTTTGAACAAATGCTGAAGGCTGCGATGATCAGTATACACCTCACAAGACACGCCATATAGGTAGTGCCTCCAAATCTTCAAAGCATGAACTATTGCAGCCAACTCCAAATCAATGTACAGGGTAGTTCTTCTCATGGGGCTTCAACTGACGAGAAGCATATGCAATAACTCTACCCTCCTGCATCAACACACATCCGATCCCAACTCTCGAAGCATCACAATACACAGTATAAAAACCTGAAGCTGATGGCAATACCAACACTAGAGCCGTGGTCAAAGCTGTCTTGAGCTTCTGAAAGCTCTCCTCGCACTCATCAGACCACACAAATGGAGCACCCTTTTGAGTCAACTTGGTCAAAGGCGATGCAATAGAAGAAAACCCCTGAACAAACCGGCGATAGTACCCTGCCAACCCAAGGAAACTACGGATCTCTGTGGCTGAAGTCGGTCTAGGCCAACTCTGCACCGCCTCTACCTTTTTCGGATCAACCCGAATGCCATCACTGGACACCACGTGCCCCAGGAAAGCCAGAGAACCAAGCCAGAACTCACACTTGGAGAATTTAGCATAAAGCTTCTCCTCCCTCAATCTCTGTAATACCACCCTCAAGTGCTGAGCGTGCTCCTCCTGGCTACGCGAGTACACCAATATATCATCAACAAAAACAATCACGAATGAATCCAGATATAGCCGAAATACACTGTTCATCAAGTGCATGAACGCGGCTGGGGCATTAGTCAGCCCAAAAGACATAACCAGAAACTCATAATGCCCATATCTAGTCCTGAAGGCAGTCTTCACAATATCCGAATCCCTGATCTTCAGCTGGTGGTAGCCTGAACAGAGATCAATCTTAGAGAATACCCTTGCCCCCTGGAGCTGGTCAAACAAATCATCAATACGCGGTAGTGGATACTTGTTCTTCACTGTCACTTTGTTCAGTTGCTTGTAGTCAATGCACATTCTCATTGTGCCATCCTTCTTCTTCTTCACAAATAGGACCGGTGCACCCCACGGTGACACACTAGGACGAATAAACCCCTTATCTAGGAGTTCCTGAAGCTGCTCCTTCAACTTCTTTAACTCTGCTGGTGCCATACGATAGGGAGGAATAAAGATGGGCTGAGTGCCTGGCACCAGATCAATACCGAAATCAATGTCCCTGTCCGGTGGCATGCCCGACAGGTCTGCTGGAAACACATCTGGAAAATCCCTCACAACGGGGACAGAATCAAGACTAGGAGTCTCAGCTCCAACATCTCTCACAAAAGCCAAATACGATAGACAACCCTTCCCAACCATCCGCTGTGCCTTTAGGAAGGAAATCACCCTGCTGGGAACATAGTCAATCATACCACGCCACTCAATCCTCGGAACACCCGGAATAGCCAACGTGACTGTCTTGGCATGACAATCCAGAATAGCATGGTACGGAGATAGCCAGTCCATACCCAGAATAACATCAAAATCTACCATGCCTAACAACAACAAGTCGACTCAGGTCTCCAGACCCCCAATAGTCACCAGAAAAGATCGATATACATGATCCACAATAATAGTATCACCCACTGGGGTAGATACGTGAACAGGCAAAGCAAGACACCCTCGGGTAGTTCCCAGGTGATGAGCAAAATATGAATATACATAGGAATAGGTAGATCCGGGATCAAACAAAACAGAGGCATCCCTGTGGCAGACTGATATAATACCTGTGATAACAGCATCCGAAGCAATAGCATCTGACCGGCCCTGAAGAGCATAGAAGCAAGCCTGACCACCCAATCGGCCTCCCCCTCTGGGGCGGCCCCTAGCTGCCTGAGCCTCACCCCTAGCTGGCGGGGCGGGTGCTGAAGAAGATGGGCCAGAAGACGAGGGCTGACCCCTCTGCTGAGACTGACTACCACGGCGCGCCGAGGACAATGCCTCCACATGTGCCCAACCTCCCCGCACTCATAACAGCTCCCGGGTGCTGGAGAATGGGACTGAAGGGAACCCCGCACATCAGAGTGACTGGCTGACGCACTCGGTCTGGAGGAACCCTGGATAGATGGAGCTCGTGATGAACCCTGAGCTGGAAGAGCACTAAGAGATGGCTGGCTCTGCTGATAACCCTGATGACCCCGGCCGGAAGATGACCCACGATAATCAGAGCGAGCTGACTGAGGAGGCCTGAATGAACGACCTCTGCTCTGCTGGAACTGACCCCTAGACGGAGCACCACTGAAGCTACCAGAACCTCGAGGCCTCTTGGCCTCCCTTTCCTCCCTGTCCTGATGGCGAGCCATCTCAATATCACGAGCAATATCAACTGCATCCTCAAAGGAAATATCCAGAAATCTCTCTCGAGTCATCAGAACACGAAGGTGATAGTTAAGTCCATCTACAAACCTCTTGATCCTCTCTCTATCGGTCGGAACTATCAAGGAGGCATGACGGGCTAACTCAGAAAACCTCGCCTCATACTGGGTCACAGTCATGTCCCTCTGTCGAAGCCACTCGAACTGCCTACGCAGCTCCTCTCTCTGAGACTGTGGTACCCACTTCTCCAGGAAGATAGTGGAGAACTCCTGCCATGACAAAGGCGCTGCACCTGCCGGCCTACGCCGCTTATATGCCTCCCACCATGTTAAGGCAGCCCTAGTGAACTGAAATGCGGTGAATGCTACTCCGCTGGACTCCAAAATCCCTGCCGTCTGAAGCATGCGCTGGCACTTGTCAAGAAATCCCTGGGCATCCTCGCCCTGAGCACCGCTGAAAACTGGAGGCTGAAGCCTACTGAACCTCTCGAGACGACGCTGCTCATCGTCTGGCATAGTTGGAACCACAAAATCCTAAACTGGTACAACCGGCTGAGCTGGAGCTGCTCCCCGTGTCTGTAAACCTTGCACCACCTGCTCCGGTGTGCGAGCAGCGGGGGTCTGACTGCCTCCCCCTGCCTGAGAAGTAGCTGCTGTAGTAGTGGCTGAAACCACCTGAGCTATGCCGGTGCAAACTGATAGTATCTGAGCCAAGGTCTCCTGGTGACCCGGAATCACAATGGGCACTGCCGGTGCCTGAACAGGTGCTGCTGGAATGTCTGCAGCTGGGGCCTGACCCTGAGCCGGAGCAACTGGTGGAGCAATAGGTGCTGCCCTCGCGGCTCTGCCTCTACCACGACCACGACCGCGTCCACGGCCTCTAGTGCCCTCAGTAGGTGGTACCGGTGGTCGTCCGCCTCGTCCTGAAGCGCGGGTCCTCGCCATCTGCGAGAGAATAGAACACAGAAGTTTAGTTCTTGGATTCAACAAAGTCGCACAAGGATTTCAAGAATGTGAAGTTTTCCTAAAGGTTCTGCAGCCTCTCGAGGATAAATACAGACGTCTCCGTACCGATCCGCGAGACTCTACTAAACCTGCTCATGACTCGTGAGACCTAGTAACCTAGGCTCTGATACCAACTTGTCACGACCCAATTCCTAACCCGGTCGTGATGGCGCCCCTCGTGAAGACAAGGCCAGCCAACAGAACATTAACACTTCTTTTAACAATTTCTTAGCATAAACAGGTCTAAATCATAGTTACTGAATAATCATAAGTGCGGAAATAAAACGTAACATAACGGGGAAAAACCATCCCAAACTCAGCCCGATGATCGGGGTGTCACAAGTCATGAGCTACTACAGAGTTTAAATGAAATACTACAAGTCTGTGTCTAAGAACATAGTCCGAAGATAAATGAAATACTGATGATAAGGAAGAAACGGAGCTGTGGACGTCGACAGCTACCTCGTCTCTCCGGGTTCGCCTGGTCTGGAAGGAATCAACACTCAGGAACGAACTCAGCTATGCATGTATCTGCACACATGGTGCAGGGAGTAATGTGAGTACTCCGACCCAGTGAGTAATAAAAAAATAAATAACGACTGAGAACATAAAATCCCGTGAAGGCACAAGTAATGCTATCTCAAGCAGTAAAAACTAGATAAAACAGTAAAATCGGTGAAATATAGCAAGAAATTCTCTTTCAAAACAATTAATCAATTATGCTCAACCAGTAAGAAATGCTCAGAACACTGCCCCTCGGGCATGTTCCTGGTCTGTCATCGTTACCTGACCGGTCAGCCATTGTTACCTGACCAAAACGCGTATTACAGTGCCATTATTACCACTGATCAGTCATTGTTACCTGATTGGTCAATCATTGTTACCTGACCAAAATGCGCATAACAGTGTCATTGTTACCACTGTCTAAAAGTTAACCGCTCTAGATGGGTACCCGCGCTCACAGTGGGTGTGCAGACTCCAGAGGGGCTCCTACAGCTCAAGCGCTATCAACAAGGCCTGAAAGCCTGAACCATCTCAATACGAGGCCTGAAAGCCTGCTCACAATACACTCGAGGCCTGAAAGCCTCATCACATCACTCATCATGCCCTCACATAAGGCCCTCGCCTCAATCAGTCCAAAAATAGTCAAAAGACCCCTCGGTCATCAGTAAAACAATAATATTCAGCTCAAACAATAGTCCAAATATCAGTTAAAACTCTAAGTTTGAGTAAATATAGCTGAGTTAATGAAACAGTGTAAATCACATGGACTGAGTTCAAATAATATTTCAAATAGTGAGGAAAACAGTGATGATAGTTCATAAGGAGTTCAAACAGTCGGCAATAAGCCCCAAATATGGCAAATAGCCCAAATCACAGTGTAAAACAACAAGTCATAGTTAATACGCGGTAAAATATCCTCTGGATTGGACCAAGTCACAATCCCCAATAGTAAATGACCCCGCGCTCGCCATTGAACGCGTGTCTCATCTCAACACAGCACCAAGTTGTGCAAATCCGGGGTTTCAAACCCTCAGGACGTCATTTAAAATCATTACTCACCTCTAGCCGGCCAAAAGTCTAGCTCGCCAAGCCCTTTCCCCTTGAATCGACCCCCTCGCGCGTCGAATCTGATCAAAACCATAAGGAATACAATACAATAGGCCAAAGAAACATAACCCAATCGAATATACTCGAAAAACGTCGAAAATCATGAAGTTGGCAAAACCCGAGCCCTGGGCCCACTTCTCGAAAAATTACAAAATCCATATCTACGGATTCCTCGTCTCGCCACAAGTCTATACATATCAAATTTACCAAAATCGGAGCCCAAATGCCCCCTCAAATCCCAAATTTTCATTTCAAAAACCAAGCCCTAGTTCTTCCAATTTTTACCCAATTTTTCCAGGAATTAAAGGTTGATTCTTCAATAAAATGATGTTTCTAGACCATAGTACTTACCTCCAATCGATTCCCAATCAAAACTCTTTAAAACCCCGTCAAAAGCTCTCAAGCTTGCTCAACAATGGTGGAAAATACATAACCCTCGCGGATGAAAAATGATATTAAACTCCTACTGGCCTTCAGGGTTTTCCGCTTCTGCGGTCCCCACTCCCGCTTCCGCGTGACCGCTTCTGCGGTCCTTGTCCTCTTAAGCGGAATCTCCTTTAAAATCAGAGGCTTCTTGAGCGACTCATATCCCCGTTTCTGCGGAACTTCACCCCCAGGCCCAAACCGCTTCTGCGGTGACTTTTCCGCTCATGCGGATCCGCTCTTGCGAATACCTTTCCGCTTCTGCGGAAACTGCTCAGCCTCACCATCTTCCGCACCTGCGATGCCTTCTCCGCTTTCGCGCAGACGCATCTGCGGTCTCCTTTCCGCAGATGCGGAAATACCTGCTGCAACCAAGAACCTGCAAATTTCAAACTCCAATTTCTTCCGTTTAACCACCCGAAATCACCCCGAGGCCCCCGGGACCTCAACCAAAAACACAAACACATCCTAAAACCCCTTTCAATCTTGTTCCCATCCTCAGAACACATCAAACAACGCTAAAACCATTAAATCGCATCGGATTCAAGCCTAAGTTTCTTAAAAGCTTCCGAAATACGCATTCGATCAATAACCCAACCAAAACATCTCCGAATGACCTTAAATTTTGCGCACACATCCAAAATCACCTAACGGAACTACTGCAACTCTCAAAATTCCATTCCGACCCCCGGATCTAAATCTCGCCTACCAACCGGAATTCGCCAAAATACTAAATTCGCCAATTCTAGCCTAATTCGACACTGGACCTCCAAAATCACTTCCGATCACGCTCTTAAGTCACAAATCATCCCCCGAAGCTAACCGAATCACCAAAAATCACATCCGAGCCCTCTAACTCAATAGTCAACTTCCGGTTGACTTTTCCAAAACAAGCTTTCCTTAAAGAGACTAAGTGTCTCATTTCCATCTAAAACCAATCCAATTCAACTCGATCACCTCAAATACCGATAATGAAGCATAGAGAAACATAATATGGGGGAAACGGGGCGGTAACTCCCGTGACGACGGGCCGGGTCGTCACAAATTTCATATGAACACTTTGAGGTATATGTTTCTACACTCAATATACAACCTTACCAATTTCCAACTTGACACCAACACCCCCAACTTAGGCTTTTAGCCGTATTCTCAATATTCAAGGAGGGACGGGCTCAAAAGAGGGAATTATTTCACAAAAGGGTAAAGGTTTGTATTGAGGTGGCCAAAGAAAAGGTTAAAGGCTCAAATGGGGTAAACTAGTGATTATATTTATGCAATGGTAGGCATGAAAGGCTAAAGAGGCTTTTTCAAAGATCACAAAGAATGCCTAAGGTCATCCCTCCAACCAAACATAATTAACATTAGCATTGAAAGACCAACTGGGCAAGTTCGAGATGATAGAAGTAAACACAAGAATTATATATAACAAAAACTAACACATGGCACGTGAACTAATCAAGATGCATCAATTTCACTTCTTAATAATAGCATCTAGAGCAATATCATGCCAACTAGTAGGAAAAGAGTCAACAAAAGAGCCAAAAAGTTATCACATAAATTATTCTTCCACATGCAACTTAATTTTTCAATTTAAAACCAAAATTCGGAGGGGTATTCTTAATTCACACTTCACATACACGAGACTAATTTGTTAGTACCAAATAATCCAAAAGTCTCCATATAACAAAACAAGACTAATTCCCTTAAAAAAATCGTCACGTCATCCATCATAGGAAAAAGTAACCGGTTCAACACAAAAATGTTCCTCGGGAAAGAACCGTAGCATAAAGAAAATCCAAGGAAATACTACTAAATAAATAAAAATAAAATAATGTAAACTACTAAAGAAAATAAATAACAAAAGAAACTAATACTAAAGGAGCTAAATTAACATAAACTAAAAACTACTAAAGAATAAAGAAAGAAAGAAAAATAAAATAGAATAATAAAAGTGACTAATCATGAAAATGTACAACCAATCACAACTATGCCCGGCAAGAGCACATGATAAGCACTACTAAAACAAGCCCGTCAAGGGAACACAATATCCATACCACAACATAAACCCGGCAAGGGAACATATATAGCATCAATGTATGAATAAAGTATACTCCCTAAAGCCACCCCCAACTAAAAACACTGCAGTATCCTCACTGCACAATATCAAAATAAAAATATAAGTAGTTTGAGGGTTTCCCTGAGGTCCGCATCAGACTAGCAGACTGCGGGAAGAAGGCTAATCACTATCGTGAAGAACTAGCAGCCTCATCAGCATCATCACCAGCAGCATTTGACATGAAAGAATACTCTTCACTATCATCGTCGACCTCAACTGGTATCTTCCTGTTTGGCTGCCTCCATTTGAAGATAGCCTTGATGCCTCTCCACATCTTTATCATAAACTTTCTCTTTATCTTATTTCTCCCTTTCTCCTTTTTGAAGTCCGCTTGAAGCTCTACATGTGCCATGGCCATGTTGCCATAGGCTACCTCGAGCCTGCCAACAGAAGCTGCCAAATTCTCGTGCGACTCTACTTGCTTCTTCTGGTTGTCCAGGTAGGTCCATATTTCTTCCCTAGTAAAGTACTCGGGCATAGGCTGGGAGTGTGAGGGTCCGCTAGGGAGCTCTGACACTAAGTCATGAATGGAAGCAAGCTGGGTATTTAGCATCCCAAATGGTCCCCCAGCCTGAGCAGTTTGTGAGGAGGACCCATTACCTACAGTAATCTCCACTTTCCTCTTCTTTCTCTTAAGCACACTACCTGATCCTGTCACTCTCAATGGGTGAACTGGCTTGCCTGCCGATATCAAATGATCTTCATCCCATGTGCACGCCGGCATAACTCTGTAATCAATTATGGAAATATCAATGGCGTGCCTGTAACGACCCGGCTAGTCGTTTCAAGAATTACCGCTCCGTTTCCCCCATTTATGCTTCTTTATGTGTTGTTCAGTTGTATTACATGGTATCGGGTTGGTTGGTTCCGGTTCGGAGTGATTTTGTAGAGAAATGAGACACTTAGTCTCTTTTGAGTAAGCTTAAGTTTAAAAAGTCAACTAGAAGTTGACTTGTGAGTAAATGATCTCGGAATTTGGTTTTTATGGTTTGGATAGCTTCATTAGGTGATTTGGGACTTAGGAGCAAGATCCGAATGTATTTTGGAGGTCCGTGGTAGATTTAGGCTTGAATTGGCTAAATTGGAATTTTAGCGTTTTCCGGTCAGCATCGGAAATTTTGATATCGGGGTCGGAATGGACTTTCGGAAATTGGAGTAGGTCTTTTGTGTGAATTGTGACTTCTGTGCGAAATTTTAGGTCATTCGGGTGAGGTTTGATAGACTTTTTGATCGTTTGCGGAATTCGGAAGTTTTAGAATCCTTAGGCTTGAATCCGAGGGTGAATTGGTATTTTGATGTTGTTTTGAGTGTTCCGAAGGTTGGAACAAGTTTGAATGATGTTATGGGATGTTTTGGCATGTTTGGTTGAGGTCCCAGGGCCTCGCGTGAGTTCCGGATGGTTAACAGATTATTTTGGACTTTGGAAAGATAGCAGATTTTCTGGTATTTTTGTTGTAGAGATTTGTTCTTCGCGTTCGCGTAGGGATGTTGAGTGAGGCAAGTGAGTTTCTCTTTGCGTTCGCGAAGTTGGTCACGCATTCGCAAAGGTTGAGGCAGAGTGTGCATCGCGAATGCGTGGCAGAGCTCGCGTTCGCGTAGAAGGGTGAAGTAGGCTTGGGCATCAGGCCCTAAGGCATCGTGTTTGCGGCCAGTAGAACGTGTTCACGTAGGCCATGCTAGGAAAGGCATCGCATTCGCGAGGTGGGGTTTGCGTTCATGAAAGAGGAAAAGATTGAGCAGTGATTTTTGTGCTTCGCGAACGCGGGGCTTTGACCGCGTTCGCGAAGAGGGGAGCATCTGGGCAGAATGTTTATAAAGCCATCTTCGCAATTTTTATATAGATCAGGGGACATATTCATTTTCCCATCCTTCCAAGTATAGAAGTCTTGGATCCTTTGAGGCCATTTTGAAACCTTGACGTCATCTAAGGTGAAAGTGTGGAAACCAGTTCCAACTGGTTTTGACGCCATGGGCTCATATCGTTTTTCTGGGATTGGTTCATCTGTCATGCCTTCTTGTTCCTCATCTACTTCAGATATTTCTGGGTCTCTTGGTTGGTTTACAAATATTGAGGGATCGTCTTCTTCGGCAGAGTTCGCTGTGGATTCATTGCTTGATTGAGAGCTATCTTCCATTGTTTCATCTTCTGATGAATTTAGAGATTCTGACCATGGAGTATCTTCCTATGATGTGTGTCTTGGCTGAGAGACATAGAGGCCTGGAGCCTTCTGGTTAGATATCATCAGATTTTCGGGATTAGATCCTTTTGAACTTTCTCCTTGGTCTCGCCTTTTCTTTGTTTGTTTCTGTGCTGCAAGGGCGTCTTTCCTTTCCCAAACCATTTTTGCGATATCAAAATCATGTTCTTCTTTTGCTGGTTGGGTGAAAGAGATTGGATTTTGTGAGGTAGATGGAAATGTAGAAAAGGTATAGTCCAACTTAGGCGGGGAATATGCTTGTGGGGACATAGGGAAGAAGGTAGGCTTTGAATGGAAAACTGGGGGTTTTTGTTGCTCAAAGTGTTCATTTTTCAAAAGTTGGATTTGTTCCTTGATGGAAATCGTCTCTTTTTGTTGTTGTTGGAAAAATTTGAAAACTGAAGTTCCTGGCGAACAAATCTCATATTGTAAATTTGCCAACCTTAGTTCCAAAGCTTTGATTAGTCCGGCATGGTGAGACGATGTCTGCTCCATCTTCTTCTCAATTGTTTCCACTTTGCTCATCATTTTGTTCTGTGTATGGGCCACGTTCTTTATGGTGTTTCCAATGTTGTTCAGGACTTTGTTTTGGCAAATGGAGTTTTCTGATTGCCAATTTATTGTTGCTTCAATGTCACTCGTTGGGGGTTTTTCTGCAGAAGGTAGTACTATGTTTTGTTGGGAATTTTTTGGGCATGACTGATACCCTCTTTTTCGAAAGATTGAAGTGGAGGAAAATCTTGGGAGCGGCTGGAACTTGAAGGGCTCATCATGAATATTTGCGGATGTGTACACTTTTGGGTTGATGGAGTTTTAGGTTCAGGTTGCTTTTTGGATTCTGGGTTACGAGCTGATGGTGGTTTGTGTTTTGGGGTGGTTTCACTATCATCCCAACTTGGAGTGAATTTTTCTGGTAATTTTGGCCATTCCTGGAGTTCATAACTGACAAGAAATTCATATTTACCTGGACGGCTTAATGAGCCAATTGAAGGATCTTTATTTTCATATTTGGCTCAAAATTGTTTTTCAGTAGCTTTCTCCTTTTTCTTGGATTTTGGTTTGCGCAGGTGATGTTCATCATATTCTCCAATTGGATCTTCTAAACAGTCTTGGCAGGTGCAATCAAGATCCCATGGGCAGTGACCAGTGAAGGGGCATTTGGACCACCACATTCTTTTTCCTTCTTTGTCAAAATATTGGCACCAGTCATGTTCTTCCATGATGCTTTGTATATTCCAGAAAAACTCTCCATCAGGTTCTGGGTGTATCTGTGGTATCTTGGGTTGAATCATTTGGCAAGAGAAGATGGTTTTATTGGGTTTTTTGAGATGGGAATGGTCAAAGCTTATACAAACGGTTTTGTCACTTCTTTTGGTAAAAGTTGGTTCACCAGATTGTAGAGATTCTTTAGGTTCCCTTAGCTTTTCGTAATTTGTGATCCAAGAGTCAGGAAGAATTTTGACTAGCTCATCTCTGGAAGTCTGTCTGGGTATTTGGGTGCACATGGTGTTCCCTTTGGTAGCATCAATATTTAAGAGTAAAGCATTTTCTCCTCCGGGAAGACGGAGATCAATGGCATGATTTTGGACTCGCCATGCTATTTGGTGGTGAAGAGTAGCTTGGATGGAATCTTTTGCTTGTGGGGCTCCTTGGATTTGGACTTGGATTTTTAGAGCTTCGGTTAGGAATGGGTCATAAAGGGACATGTTGAAATTTGGAAAGATAGTTATAAAGACAGTCCCGGCATTTACGGTAACTTTTGCAGTACCCAAATTTGCATGTTGGTACTCCAAATATCTTGTATCTAGAAGAGAAAGTCGAGCTACGACAGGTTGACCTTTTCTTCCGTGGTATGTTAAAGCGATTCAGATAGCACCAAAATGAATATGGGTAAAACCATGATCTTTCCATTGTCTGGGAAAATCATCTGGTATGTGAAGAGTGATAAATTGTTCCTCTCGAGTGGCAAGAATAGGATGCTTGTCAAGTTTTGAGGCAGCAACATATTCTTTAACTCCTTTTGGTCTGTGTTGGACTAAGGAACGAATTTGGGTCTAGGGTGCAAAGGATTTTTTTGGCAAAAGCTAAGTAAGGGTTTATGAGGGGTAGTTCAGTGGAGGATACTTTTTGTTCATCAGGTAGTATATCTACTTCATAGAGGTAATCATATTTTTTGGACAAGGTTTTATGTAGAGTAGGGGACATATTCATTTTTGTAAGGGAATAGGATGATGGAAATGACTCAGACATATTTAGTAAACTGTTCCTC
>NW_017679168.1:0-8772 GCF_001879085.1 Nicotiana attenuata
AGATGCTAGCACAACCTTAGGCCTGTTAGAACATGTTGTTTAGAGGTTAAGACCCCCATGGATCAAACTTAATTCATGGACAACAACTTACATTTTCATGCCTTAAGTCATAACACAAAACACATAGGGGGTAATAGGGGAATAAGGGTTCATAACAAACAAACAGAAGGAAATCAGCATGCCAATTTAAGTGCTGAGATATACAGAAACATCAAGCAAACATGGACACACAAGCAGTAAATACACATTGTTGTAGTGCTAAAAATTAAATCCGGACATACCAGTTTCAGAGAAACAAATAAAGAAAAGCAGTAGGTCTTGCGAACGGGCCACAATGCAGACAAGAAGAGAAAATTATTGTGTGTGAGTATGAGTTCAGAAGGATTTTGAATTGTTTGAGTTTGTGAAAGAGTCGTGCATTTATAGTGTTGAAAACCAGGCAGAAATAAGGTAAGAAAATATTTAAGGAGAGTATCAATTAAGCATCAATTACACAAGACTTCCCTTAATTAAGGGATTCGAATTCAAATGGGTAAAAACAATTTAAGGAAAGAATTTGAATAAGCACTTTGTGCACAACATGCAATTAGGGGCGAATGCATAAAAGGTTATTTAAGGACAGGGTTTTGAAGTACATGGTTGTACAAATAAGGTAAGAAAATCAGTTGACAACCAGTACATCAAAGAATCGGGGATCTTGTAATTACTGACCCATGAATGAACCAGGTCGCAAAAGCTGCGAAGGGTT
Source organism: Nicotiana attenuata (assembly GCF_001879085.1). Taxonomy (NCBI): domain Eukaryota; kingdom Viridiplantae; phylum Streptophyta; class Magnoliopsida; order Solanales; family Solanaceae; genus Nicotiana; species Nicotiana attenuata. The sequence goes on from NW_017679168.1 coordinate 749, forward strand.
CTAACTTAGGTCGAGTCACAGAGAAAATCAGCAAACAATGGAAAGAAATCAATCAGACCATATTCAGAGGGAAGTATGAACTAATCACAAATTTGAAAGCCACTTTAGAGGGAAGTTTATTATTTATAAGGAGCATACGAACATGTTAAGCATGAAAGAAGATCGTCGTGTCGTTGTAAAAATCAGTAGAAAAATCCAGTGTAGGAGAATTTAGCAAAAGTCAGAATCATATGAAAACAAGGATGTCCAAGCTCAGTTCAGAGACTCGAAGTTGGTCTGAAAGAGTTAGGGGTTTTGAAATAAAACCCTAGTTCAAACAAATCACATAACACAACTTGGGAGAACCCCTAAATTCTAGGGTTTCCACCATTAATAGAGCACAAAGATGAGAAGGCAAGTGATCGAAACAGGCTCAGAGGTCTCAGAGAAGAACTGAAACCTCTTGCATGTTTCTTTCAGCAACAGAAACTCATGAGAAAATAGCGATAGCAAGTAACATGCAGAATATAGTAGAAGGATTCGAAGAAAATAGAGTAGAAGAAGCTAACACGAAACATAATGGGAAAATTGATAAGAATAGTAGAAGAAGCATGCTAGGACGTTTCTAGAAGACACTTGAACAAAACTCAGCAGATGGAACTTAATAAGAAAAACTTTAAGAACAGGGAAAATGCAGTAGAAGAAATATTCAAAAAGGCATACGAGAAAACAATATAGTAGAAGAAGTATACATGAACACAGTAGAAAAAAATGGAAGAGCACAGTAGAAGAAAATACAAGAACACAATAAAGGCAAATACACACAAAAGGAAAAGGAAAGTCAGAGAACATTCACATATTTTCAGAAAATCCTTGATCGGAAAAGAAATGGTTTTGAAAGTAATTTTTTGAAAGAAAAGTTAGGAAAATCGTTTAAAAGCTTAGGGAACGCATAGATACACAATGGATCTAAAGGAATCAGAGAACCCTCGAAGGGTTAGGGTTTCAAAAAGAACCCTATTAGTGAGAAAGGCTTTGAAAAGTCACCGATCTAAGTCGGAGAAGTCGAAATCAGGCTCGAAAGACCAAGGATGGCCAGAGCAAGGCCGGAGATGGCCATCGAACTCGAATCAAACAAGGTCTGCGCCAAGCTTCTTCGTGGTCAGGCCTTGAAACTTCAATAACCAGGCGTGTAGGACTTATAGGAGGCCGGTATAGGACTTCCATGGCCTTGGAAGCCATGGATTCCGGTGGTTCTGGGGTGGAAGTGGAGGGGGCGGCTATGGTTTCTAAGAGATAATTTGGGAGAGGAGGAATCCAGGGGCGGCTACCAGTGAGAAATGAGTAGGGTTTCGGGGGTATTGTGAAATTAAAAAGGAAAGGAAGAGTGTGAGCCGTCGATCTGTTAGATCAACGGCTGGGATTAAAAGGGGGACCGGGTGGGTTATTTTAAAGGGTCGTGGGTCGGGTAATTTTAGGAATTGGGCTGGATAATTGAAATTGACATTGGGCTCAAATGGGGGTTGATTTAAGGCTACAATTGAAATAAATGGTGCTAGTATTTAAATAGCCAATTTTCCCCTATTTAAAATTAAAAAATAGTAAATTGATTTCTGGAACTAAATTAAAAGGTACTAAATGATTTATGACATATAATTAACTATTTAAAGATACTGGAGTTAATTTTATAAATATAAACGCAATTAAATCTTAAAAGGGGCTAATATTACAATTATATGCAATTTAGCTTTTAAAAATACTAAATAAATTCTTAAAAAAATGTGCAAAAATATATTAGCTATATTTTAGTATAAATATGAGAATCCAATAAATGAATCACCAAAATGATAATTTTGGGAACTATTATTGGGTTTTTTTATGAATAAAATTAGGGGAATAAATTGGTTTAAAAATCTTAAAAAATTAAGAAAAAATAATAAAACATTTGAACATGCTTATTTATGCGTACATATGCTATTTTGAAAGTATTTTGCATATTAAAAATATACCAGGAAAAACTGGGTATCAACAGCTGCCCCTCTTTACCCGGGAAGGATGAAAGAGTTGTCGGGTAAAGACATGATGACTAATTTTGACCGAACGAAATGTTTCGAAGAAATTTGGCCGTGCCCTGGCTTATGAGCTACCTACATATCCCTGGTCTTACGGGAATCAGGCCCTATGTAGTTTGGGATCCGTCGGCGGAATATGCCAGTGGAGACCTTTCAAGAACGGACGCAATATTCAGGTTGGGATGAATGGTTAAGGTCTGATATGGCTGCGGGAACTGGAGCGGAATTGCTCCTGCCGAGATGGCCGTTGCTTGCCGGTTTACCTGCAAATGAGCCATACAAGCATATATTGTGCGTAAATTTAAACATGATGCAAGTTTCCGTCGGACCATGAATGCTGTCTTTGGACAGTTAGGATGACGTCTTCAGACCATGATGTCCTGGGCCATGAAGCGTATAATAAAGGATTCGCAGGCTATGAGATGATGCTCTCGGGCTATGAGATTGATGCCTTCGAACCATGATGCCTTTGAATAATGCTATAAAATTAAAGGGATCTTCAGGCCATGACATGGTGTTCTCGGGCTATGTAAATGGTGTCTCCGAACAATGATGCCCTCAGATAATTTGGCAATCTTTCAGCCCATGAAATGTGGATTTGGCGATATTTCAGCCTATGATATGCGATAGGTGGCGATCTTTCAGCCATGCAAATGTAAATAAAGTGGCGATCTTTCAGCCATGAAAATGTAAATGAAGTGGCGATCTTTCAGTCATGCAAATGTAAATAAAGTGGCGCTCTCTCAGCCGTGCAAATGTGAATGAAGCGGCGATCTTTCAGCCATGCGAATGTAAATGAAGCGGCGATCTTTCAGCCATGCAAGCGTAAATGAAGTGGTGATCTTTCAGCCATGTAAGCGTAAATAAAGTGGCGATCTTTCAGCCGTGCAAGTGCAAATGGAGGTAGAGCTTAACCTCGGAAGGCAGAATGGTAGCCTTATGCAATGCAGGAAATGCAGATGGAGACAGTGCTTAATCTCGGAAGGCAGAATAGTAGCCTTATGTAATGCAGGAGATGCAGATGGAGACAGTGCTTAGTCTCGGAAGGCAGAATGGTAGCCTTATGCAATGCAGGAGATGCAGATGGAGACAGTGCTTAGTCTCGAAAGGCAGAATAGTAGCCTTATGCAATGCAGGAGATGTAGATGGAGACAGTGCTTAGTCTCGGAAGGCAGNAATGTGGCTATAATCGAAATGCAAATGGGCTGCAATTGAAACGAAATAAGGCCAAATTTTAAATAGCCAGTTTTACCCCTTTTATTTTATAAAAATAATAAAAATGATTTTAAAAGCAAATTAAAAGTACCGAACCAATTAATAATATATAAATATTAATTAAGAATATTGAAACCAATTTTACAATTATAGAAATGCTATTAATCTTAAAATAGGCTAAAATTGCAATTGTATGCAATTTGCTTTAAAAATACCAGACAAATTTATAAAAATATCCAAAAATCACCTTAACTATATTTTGGTATAAATATTATAATAAAATAAATTATTCACAAAAATTGATAGTTTTGGGAATAATTACTAACTTTTGTACTGCTAAAATGGATAATAAATTAATTTTGAAATCTTTTAAAAATTAGGAAAAAATACCAAAACACTTGGGCATGCTTATATAGCATGTACATGTTATTTTGAAAGCATTTTGCGTATAAAATACATAGGAAAAAATTGGGTATCAACAGCTGCCCCTCTTTACCCGGGAAGGATGAAAGAGTTGTCGGGTAAAGACATGATGGCCAATTTTGACAAAATGAAACGGTTTGAAGAATTCTGACCGAGCCCTGGTTCCTGAGCTGCCTACATATCCCTGGTCTTACAGGAATCAGGCCATATGTAGTTCGGGACCCGTCGACGGAATAATGTGATGGAGATTTTTCAAGAAGGGCGCGATGTTCAGGTTAAGAAGGATGGTCAGAGTCTGATAGGTTGCGCAAACGGGAGCGGGATTGCTCCTGCCGAGACGGCCGTTGCTAGCCGGTGTACCTGCAAATGAATAATACCAACATATATTGTGCGTGAATTTAAACGTGATGCAAGTTCCCGTTGGACCATGAATGCTGTCTTTAGACGGTTAGGATGACGTCCTCGGACTATGGTGTCCTGGGCCATGAAACACATAATAAAGGATTCGCAGGCTATGAAATGATGCTCTCGGGCTATGAGAATGATGCCTCCGAACCATGATGCCCTTGAATAATGTGATGCAGAGAGAAAATTAGGGTCCTCAGGCCATGGCATGACGTTATCGGGCTATGAAAATGGTGCCTCTGAACAATGACGCCTTTGGACAATTTGGCAATCTTTCAGCCCATGAAATGCAGGATTTGGCGATCTTTCAGCCGATGCAAGACTTAAATAAAAATGGCGATCTTTCAGCCGATGCAGGATTTAAATGAAGTGGCGATATTTCAGTCAATGCAAGACATAAATAAAAATGGCGATCTTTCAGCCGATGCAGGATTTAAATGAAGTGGCGATCTTTCAGCCATGCAAAATTTAAATGAAGTGGCGATATTTTAGCCAATGCAAGACATAAATAAAATGGCGATCTTTCAGCCGATGCAGGATTTAAATGAAGTGGCGATATTTCAGCCATGCAAAGATGGAGACAGAGCTTAGTCTCGAAAGGCAGAATGGTAGCCTTATGCAATGCAGAAAATGCAGATGGAGACAGAGCTTAGTCTCGAAAGGCAGAATGGTAGCCTTATGCAATGCAAGAATGCAGATGGAGGTAGAGCTTAACCCCGGAAGGCATAATAGTAGCCTTATGCAATGCAGGAAATGCAGATGGAGGTAGAGCTTAACCTCGGAAGGCAGAATAGTAGCCTTATGCAGTGCATGAATGCAGATGGAGGTAGAGCTTAACCTCGGAAGGTAGAATAGTAGCCTTATGCAAAAGATGAAAGATGAATAGTAATAATTAAAAATTCTTAGCTGATAGCTGATAGCTGATATTTGACATTGATATTGTGGCTGTTGGGGATGTTGTGTGCGGATAGCAAATGTAAATAGGTGATGGTTCTGAGAGTCGTATTCCCGAAAAATATGAGTGTATAAATTTATTCGATGATCTGCGACTTGGGTGCCTGCATCCAAAGAAAAATAGTGAGTTTTGTAGAGGGGGAAGGTTAGTTCGTATCCCCGTGGACTTCGCTTGACTGGATCGGCTCTGTTTATGGTGATACTGTGGGTACCCTCGGGTAGCGTTTCTAAACAAAGCAATTCCAACAATAAACACGCATGAGTTTGTTAAAGATATGACATACGTATATATTCAAGAAATAGTTTTTAGATGAACCGACGACTGTGACGTGGCTCAAAACATTGCGACCTTTCTTGCTACGGAATTTTGAGGGTCCCCCTCAAAATTCTGCCCCAGTTTAACGGGTTGCTGCTTCTGACGGCTGCTTGCAATGATCGACTGAAGTTACTTCGGAATTTTGAAGGTCCTCCTCAAAATTCTGCCCCAGTTTCCAATTGCGGGGGGAAATGAAAATTTTATTGAATTGTGACCGAACCCATAAGGCTGCCTACGTATCCCCTCTTAAACGGGGATCAGGTCAGACGTAGTTCAAATTACATCATATAGGGAAAACATGAAAATTACACATAGTAACGCTTGACTGCATCTGAATTGATTGGCTTTGGCCAAACTTCTCCGTCCATTTTTGCAAGTATGAGGGCTCCTCCTGTTAGAACCCGGTGAACCATGTATGGACCTTGCCAGTTGGGAGAGAATTTCCCTTTGGCTTCATCCTAATGCGGGAAAATTTTCTTTAACACCAGCTACCCCGGTGTGAACTGTCTTGGCTTGACTCTTTTGTTGAAGGCTCTGGACATTCTGTTCTGATAAAGCTGACCATGGCAAACCGCATTCATTCTCTTTCCGTCTATAAGGGCTAGTTGCTCATAACGACTTTTCACCCACTCAGCGTCGTCAAGCTCAGCTTCCTGTATGATCCTTAGGGAGGGAATTTCTACCTCAGCGGGAATGACTGCCTCTGCACCATAAACCAGCATATAGGGGGTTGCCCCGGTTGATGTGCGGACTGTGGTGCGATATCCCAATAGAGCAAATGATAACTTCTCGTGCCACTGCTTATGCTTCTCTATCATTTTCCTCAATATCTTCTTGATATTCTTGTTGGCGGCTTCTACGGCTTCATTCATCTGAGGCCTGTAGGCTGTAGAATTCTTGTGTTTGATCTTAAAGCTTTCGCACATGGTTTCATCAAATCACTGTTGAGGTTGGAACCGTTGTCAGTAATGACTGATTCTGGGATCTCGAATCGACAAATGATACGGTCACGGACAAAGTCTGCCACGACTTTCTTGGTCACTGCTCTGTAAGATGCTGCTTCAACCCATTTAGTGAAATAATTAATTGCTACTAGGATAAACCTGTGCCCATTTGATGCGGCAGGTTCGATTGGTCCGATTACATCCATTCCCCATGCGGCGAACGGCCATTGCGAGCTTGTTGCATTAAGCTCATTTGGAGGCACTTTTATCATGTCTGCATGGATCTGACAGCGACGGCACTTTCGAACATACTGGATGCAGTCCGTTTCCATAGTCATCCAAAAATAACCTGCCTGGAGTATCTTCATGGCTAAGACAAACCGTTCATATGTGGACCACAGGTTCCAGCATGAATTTCCTCTAGCAGTTTGGATGCTTCCTTTGCGTCAACACATCTTAGCAATCCCAAATCAGGAGTCCTCTTGTACAGGATTCCTCCGCTGTGGAAGAAATTGTTGGATACTCTTCGCAGAGTGCGCTTCTGAATAGCATTTGCAAGCTCTGGATATTTTCCTTCGGCCAAGAATTCCTTGATGTCGTGAAACCAAGGCTTTCCGTCTGCTTCATCCTCGACATGAGCACAGTAAGCTGGCTGATCATGAATCTTTACTGGAATAGGGTCTATGAAGTTCTTATCCGGATGCTGAATCATGGATGATAGAGTGGCCAATGCATCGGCAAACTCATTCTGGACTCTGGGAACATGTCGGAACTCCGTCTTTATGAACCTTTTCCTCAACTCCTGTATATGATGCAAATACGGGAGTATCTTGGAGTTCTTGGTCGCCCATTCTTCTCGGACCTGATGTATAAGCAAATTTGAATCTCCAATTACTTGCAATTCTTAAATGTTCATGTCAATAGCCATCTTGAGCGCTAAGATACAGGCTTCGTACTCGGCCATATTGTTGGTGCACGGGAACTTGAGTTTGGCAGACACCGGATAATGCTGACCGATTTCTGATACTAGGACTGCTCCTATGCCAACTCCCTTGAAATTTGCTGCTCCGTCGAAAAACATCCTCCAACCGTCATAGGATTCTGCAATGTCCTCTCCTATGAAGGATACCTCCTCATCAGGAAAATACGTCTTCAGAGGCTCGTATTCTCCATCCACAGGGTTTTCAGCGAGGTGATCTGCTAGTGCCTGTCCCTTGATTGCTTTCTGAGTCACGCAGACAATGTCGAATTCACTCAACAGGATTTGCCACTTGGCGAGCTTGCCAGTGGGCATGGGCTTCTAAAAGATGTATTTCAAAGGATCCATCCTTTATATGAGGTATAAAGTATAGGGACAAAAGTAGTGCCTCAGCTTCTGAGCCACCCAAGTTAGAGCGCAACAGGTGCGTTCTAGCAGAGAATACCGGGCCTCGTACGGGGTGAACTTCTTGTTGAGATAATAGATGGCCTGTTCTTTCTTTCCTGTCTCATCATGCTGCCCCAGGACACAACCGAAGGCACCAACTAACACTGCGATGTAGAGTAACAGAGGTCTACCTGGTTCAGGCAGGACTAAGACTGGTGGTGTTGACAAGTATTCCTTGATTCTGTCGAAAGCTTTCTGGCAGTCATCAGTCAATTCGGTGGCGGCATCCTTCTTCAACATCTTGAAGATTGGATCGCAGATAACTATAGATTGTGCTATGAATCGGCTGA
>NW_017679168.1:15099-18074 GCF_001879085.1 Nicotiana attenuata
CCAAATACCCCATACCCCTCCCCCCACTACGTCACCCCCTCGTGTTTCGTGGCCCCCTCCACCTGCCCGCATTACACAGATCCTCTAGTGAACCTTTGTTCCAAACCCATGATAATCACTACTACCCACCCGAACCTACCTTCAAAGCACCAGAACCATGTTCTTACACCCCTCGCTTTGATCTCTCGGCTGAAAGCCTCCCAAGAACCCTGAGCAGGAGGAGTTGATTTGAAAGGGTCCAAAGTCTATTTGATGAAGTGAACACGGTAGAATTCGAGAAGGTTCTGGTGACGAAGAAATGCATTTTGTCAGGCCTAATGTGAAGATCAACAATTGGGAAGCTACTCCTCTTCATACTCGGAGGGAGTTTTGGTACTGGGTTTTGATTTTCTTTTAGTTGTCTGGATTATTCCAGGGTTGTGATTCAGGTTCTACGTTCCGTCCGTTTGAATGTGTTAAACCTTGTTATCTTCAATTTCAGTGAAATGCAATTTCCCTTCTTCTTCATTCCTGATAGTTTCATTTTTGTTTTTCTTTTCTTTCTTGTACAGTTCTTTCTATGCTGGTCTCAATGACATGACATGCATGAGGAATCTTCGGCCCAGTCTTAAAAGCCGGTCTAATTCTGAAGTAATAATACAAAAAATTGAGTGTGATGATGAATTGGAACATGACGATGATGAGTGGGTCAAAACCGGCTTGGAGCAATTGAGTCTGATTGATGAAAAGAGATTGGCAGCAGTATGTCATGGCCAATTGTACCAATAGAGAATGGCGAGAGCATATAACAAGAAAGTGCGTCCACGGAAGTTCGAAGTAGGACAGTTAGTGTTGAGACGTATCTTGCCTCATCAGGCTGAAGCAAAAGGAAAGTTCGCCCCAAACTGGCAGGGACCATTTGTTGTAACTAGAGTGTTGTCCAATGGTGCGTTATATTTGACAGATGTGGAAGGAAAATATGTAGAAATGACTATCAACTCCGATGCAGTCAAGAGATACTATGTATGATTCCTTTGTCTGATTGTACTTGTTTGTATTTGGCATATTTTGAAGATTGGAATAACGAAGGCATTTTGTTCTGCTACCTAAATACTTTATCCTTTGCTACCCCTTTGAGCCTCAGTTATTTTCTTTTCATACCCCTCTTTTGGAATCAATGACAAAGTTCGTAAACACAAGCATGAAAAGTAAGTGAAGGAAAAGGAGAAGGAAAACAGTGAAAAGAGAGAGAAAAGAAAAATGAAAAAAAAGAAAAGAAATGAAAAAAAAAAAGCAAAGAAAAGAAAAGAAAAAGGAAAAAAAAAAGAAAAAGAAAAAAAACAACAAAAGAAGAAAGGAAGAAAGAAAAGAAAAGAAAAGAAAATGGAAAAAAAGAAAGGAAAAATCACAGTAACAAAGTAATTCCTATGACCTGAACTACGTTTGACTTGATCCCGAAAGGATACGTAGGCAGCCTCTCTCTGAGGTTCAGTCACGCCAAAATAAAAATCTAAAAGTCCCCAAGAAAGAAAATGGGGCAGAAGTTGTGGTTGTTGTAATAAATCTGATTCCGAAAGTTGTAATTTTGAACCCATTCGAATTGTTTTGAGCCCTTGATACCCTTTCTTTCTAACCCTATCCAAAAGCCCATATTACGGTCCGAAGAAAGACCTTCCGATCAGTCTTCAAGAAATGCCAAGTCAAGCGGGTAAAGGTAATTCATGTCAGGGGCAACACTCTGGTTCAAGCAGGAAAAATCCAAAATAAGAGAGTCTTATTGGTGAAAACCCTCACGGGCACCGTAAAGCGAAAGTGAGTTGAGAGAAACCAAATGAGATAGGTCTGTGGATGAAAGCCGTTTAGGACACTGCAGGATGAACAAGGTTGGGTCTGTTTGAGGGAAATTAGGTTATCGAATTCTGGGGCAGCAAAGCGTGGCAATTGAAGGTTGATTGGTTGGACAGATTGGGCCGATTAGTCCAAAATGCATGGCATGATCAATGGTACCAGCTGTTCTGCTCAAATAAGTCTCTTTTCTTTTCCTTCCTTTTTATAAATCGTCCGGTTTTGAATTCTCTTTATCCTTAACTCTCAAGGTCATGGCATTTCATTCTTTTTGAGGTTTGCTCTTTAAGATGTTTCAATGTCGGTCTTGTTCGAAACAAAGAAGAAAGGATGTCAAGGCTCACTACCAGTTTCCCAATTGCAAAGCACAGTAGGGCCAGAACATACCAAAGATGACATGAATGCAAAGTAAGATACAAAGGGTCACCGGAAGTTTCGTCGGTGGTTTGATTGGGTAGTCTTATGGGTGATGCATTGTTTCAGATAAAAGGGATCAGAGAGGTAGAAGCAACAGTCTGGGTATGAAACACTCAGGTCATCGAAGGTCGTGGGGGGTTGAAAGTCAGTCAGAAAGGCAAACGGTTCAGGGCCAGTTCAAGAAGCAAGGCAAGGCAAAAACACAGCAGTGGAGACGTCCTCAGCAAGAATGCCATCAACTAACCACCATTTTTAAACTGACAAGATTTTTCTCTAATTGAAACAGGGGCAGAAAGTTTTCGTTGGTTTTGGAGAAACCCTCCTTAGGGAAAAAGCAAGCACCAAAACAGGTTTGACCATAAACTCTCAGGACCCTCCTGGAAAATGGGACTTAGTTTAAATTTCAAAACAATCATAAATAGCATAATTTAGCATAAATAAAAGTTGGTTTCAAAGTTTGCATGCTTAAGATAGGATTCAATTATGAGTTTTCAGGACCCTCCTGGATGATGGGACGTAGTTTTAAGGTCTGTTTAGATAACAAGATACAGTGGAAGTTGTACCCTTAGTAGATATGACTTAGGTTAAAACTGTTTTTTTAACTAGAAGTTGTCAGAACCCTCCTGGATAATGGGGAGTAGTTAACACCTATTAGATAACAAATGTAGTGGGAGTAGTACCTTTAGAAGATATAACTTAGGTTCGTAATTGTTAGGAGTTGTCAGGACCTCCCT
>NW_017679169.1:0-18074 GCF_001879085.1 Nicotiana attenuata
AAAAAAAAAGAGAGAGATGAAAAGAAAAAATCAAATGTGAGGGCTCAAGAGATAATTACTTGTTTTGAAAAAATCAGTGTCTAAATATACTGAAACTCTGTACTCTGACAACACATCTGACAAAAAATTTTCTGTTTTCCTTTTTGACGACATAGTGGTTTTATTTTCGTCAAATTCTGCCCGAACTACACCAGTTTGATTCCTCACCGGGGTGATGTTGGGATAACGTAGGCAATCGCCCGCATGCGGGTTCCAGACTTCTCGGTTTTTGAAAAAAAAGCGCAAAGAGAAAATTTGCTTTGTATTGTGCTAATATCGAGCGGTGGATGCCAGTTGCTTTCTAAAATAGTCGATGATGTCCCAAAAAGGATACCTCGGAAGGCTGTTTTGCAAGGACAGCCGCCTTTGTTTGCTTCAAAGTGTTAGGCGCCTGTGTGCGAAGGCACTACGCCCTTAAGACCTCTCCCCCTCCCTCCCCCGGCCGAAGTGCTGAAAGGCCGTATTGCAAAGCCGGGTTTTACTTTTTGAATGAAAATCTGAAAGAAGTGTCAAGCTATGTTTTTTGAGTCTAAATGAATCAGAATTCTTTTTGCTAATCAACCCTACATAATGTGCAGAATGAGCATGAGTAAAATTTGCCAATACAGTCATAAAACAAAATCCCCCTTGGAGCTGTGTAATGTGGTGGGAAGATTCCTGGGTAAATCAGGCAAGATAAGGTCAATTCTATACCTGGGGAGGTCTCACCAGGTTGTTGAAGAATCAGGCCTAGAGGAGACATCATAAAGGCGTTGGTACGGTTCTGGGACCCGGCCCACACTGTTTCAATTTCTCAGATTTTTGAACTGACCCCAACTTTGGAAAAATAACCGGATAAATTGGGAGCGCTGAGGGTCTTCTGAGACAACAATATCTGGTGCGCCAAGAGTCGTCAAGAGAACAAGGAACCTTCAATCCCGAGAATGGTTGCAAGCCGCGGCGGATAAATGAAAGAAAAAGCTAGCCAACAGAAAAGGAGCCCTTCGAGCCCAGATTCGAGAAATGAAAATAAGCAGCTGAAAACCCGCTCAGAAGTGCAAGCACTGAAGCTTATAAAGAACTTAGCAGAAGGTGGGGCGAGTATGGTTTTTCTGATTTAACAAGGCAGAGGTGAACTAGCAAAGGGCTTGAATAAAATTGGCTAAGATGCAAGAAGAAACGAGAGCGCTTGTAATGTTAAATTATGACAATGAGGTTGCGGGGTTGAAGAAAAGGTCACCAAATTTGAGAACAAAATGATAAGCAGGAAAAACTTTAAGCGAAAGGGAACACGTTCAGCAATGGCACAGTTAAGAAAGAGATCTGCAACAACTTCAAGAACAAAATCATGTAGCTGACCAAACATTGGAAAGCTAAGGCCCAGCAGGATTGGGCGTTTGTTGCAAGAAAAGGGTTTCATAAAGAAAAGGGTCAAGCCAGGATCGGCGACTATAACGCGATGAATGTGTAGATGTGAGGACAATGACCAGATCCATTTTTTCCACATCTTTGAATGACCTTTGTTCCGCGCAGATAATGGAAGATCTCTACATCTCCAAGGGGATTTGGTGCGTAAGGGCCCGTGGCGATACCGAATAATGTCCGCGGCCCCAGGAGCAGTTGAGGCATTAATGTATCATGTGATTTTCAACTCGAGTCTGTATTTCGTTGGAAGTTGTTAGTCTATTTTAGAGTCTGTGTTTTCATCTTTCTGTTGGAGTCCTTTTAGATTTCCCTTTTGAGTTTGTTAAGTTTTTAATGATTAAAATTTGTAGGATGAGTCATTGTAAACAACTGTGTTTATTTTATGAAAAATTTGAAAATCCAAAATGTTTGTACACCTATCCTCCAGAACTACACTATGGTTTGATTCCATGCGGGGTCATTGATACGTAGGCAATCTCCATAGGATTCGACCATACCCAAAATAAAAAAAGAGAAGAAGAAGAAAAAAAGAGAAAAAAGGAAAGAAAGAGAGAAAAATAAGAAAACCGTGGGAATGAGAGAGAAAACAAGAGAGAGAAATGAGAGAATAAAACAAAGGGAAATCAAGCAAAGAAAAGGAAAGAATGAAAAAAAAAAGAGAAAAAGGGAAGTTGTAAATAGAAATAAGGAAAGCCGGGATGACGCAAGCAACCGATCAAAATGCATAATCGAAACGGTTACTGTTTAGGGTGCATTCATTCCCCCCAAAATGTGCGGTTGCCTATCTGTTAACCCTGATCGCTACAATTTGTTGTTGTTCGCAGTAAACAGGCAGTGTTGGTTAGTTTGTGTGGCATTTCTGGCAACTCACCCAACAACACCGTCCAAAAACAAATTGATCATGGCCACAAGAACTTGGGGATGCGATGTTGTTGATCCTTCAAGAGAGGTGGAAGAGTTGATCAATTCGATAAAGAAAGAGATGTATAAGTTGCAGAAGCAATGGCCGAAAAGTACCATGAGGGGGGGGGGGGGGGGGGCCCAGGCAATGGGCAAAAAAGGGAAACAACCAATCAGCTTACCCCGCCAACACACCTTCAACCCGCCATGCTCAGTCACAGGATCATCCTGCTCAACTGATTCGCCTCGAGCTGTTCCCATTTACCAACACTACCAGAGACAACTTCCCAAATACCACCAGCCCCACCACCTAAACCAGTTCCATAGCCCTCTCTCTCACCAGGGCCACTCCTGCTTCGGCGCCCCTCCAGCCGCTACAACTCCACAAATCCTCACAGCGAAGCCTTGTTTCAAGCTCATGTAACCGTATTAACCCCAGAGCCCTACTTTCAAACTCCGAACCCCTATTCCTACACTCCTCGTTTTGATCTCCCTGTGGAAGCTGAAGAAACGTCCAAAAATCCCGAACAGGAGGAGATGTTCAGGAAAGTTAAAAAAACTTAAGAACATTCTTCAAGACAATGCGGGGTTTGGGATGGTAAGAAGTGCGTAGCAAAGACCTATGTCTATTTCCAGATGTGCAATTTGCCGGCAGGTGTATTAAGATGCCCAAGTTTGATTTGTAACGATGGGCACAGGTGATCCAGTGCAGGCCTCTCGGGAAGAGGGTTTTTGTAGGGCAAATGAGGAGGAGCTGAAGGAAAGACCGAGTTGCTGAATTGGACATATTTCAGTCAGAAGTCTAGAGTGGTTTCGTTGGGCTGGAGTGTCACTCGGCAGGATTCATGGGAAGGGGTTGGAGTGCAATGTAGTATGATCTGGACAGACATTCGCTTGTCACTTCCGAGTACCAATCTGTAGATTATTCCGCGATCGTCGTCGGTTTGGACTAAGAGGAAGGATTGAAAAAATGCACAGATGAAAGCTTCAGGGAGTATGTTTTTTCGTTGGAGAGAACAGGCAGCAGAGGTTAAGACCAACTCAGATAAAGAGAGTGAAATGGTGGATTATTTATCTGTTGCAGGCCTTAAGAAGCCTACTATTTACGGTCAATTCTGGTATATAGGTCCTCCAATAAAGTGGTGAAGATGGGCACGTGACGGTCAACAGAACAAGAAGACATAAGTATAACAAAATCATTATGAGCTTAAAATCGGCTGATGTGAAGGTGCAAACCAAACCAGTGCCATTCATAGTGAAGATGGGGAGTAATTGGAAAGAAAAAGAAAGAGGACGATCGCAAACGATTTGGATTCGGGAGCTTGGGGTTCCAGGACCCAGGTAGGCTCACTCTCAACCTCGTCTATAATATACTATAATTCAGCCTCGACCCCACATCAAACCTAAGCCGGTCCATAACCCCTATATATCTCAACACCCCAACACACTACCTACCCCATCACCACCAAACCCCCATTTTTTCTGTCCTCGGAGCTCCACCCTAACATACCACTCAACCTTCACCGCCCACCAGACAATGGCGTGCGCCATCCCAAACTACCTAGCGTCCACAAAAATGCCTACCCACCCCACGAGCCTCCGAAACCCTCCTAGACAGATTTCCGGCCGCAATCAAGCAATTTTAAGAAATGGGGTTTGGCAGAAGAAAAACCCTTCAACTCCATTGTAGTCACTATACTAGTTTGTTCCATCAGGCGGAGCAATGGATATGCTTGAGGCCGATCGAAGTCAAAAGTTGCCAAAATCCTCCCACGAGAATTTGATTATATCTTTAAAGTTGTGAAATTGTTCTGGTGTCTGGGCACACGAACACGGAGTCTAGGCAATTTGAAAAATCTACAAGAGCTCATTGATACATGGTTGAGTCAGCATCTGGAGGCACGCCAACATCAAGACCAAACCCGCCTGCCAGCGCCATCAAGGACAAACATGAATCGAGCTACAGTGCATTAAGGAGGAGAACCCAAGAAGCCTTCAGACCTTCATAGATGGATTCGGTTTAGTGAGTGTCAGGCCGTTGAAAAGTCAACAAGTGAGAAATCAGTGATCAGGTCGAGCGGCAGGACAAACCAGTGAACCATCTGCTATGTCCAAGAAGGGTGTTCCTCCAAATGAGTTCACACGAAAAAAGAAGGGAGCAAAGTGTTTGCCAGGAGTGGCTGAACAAGCTCTGGTCGGATTAGGAGTGTGGCCACCGCAGACAGATCCCGTCATTATCAAGCCAGCGCACAGGGTAAGGCCCAGTGAATGAACAGTTCCTAAGTTCTGTGGTTGATCTTGATAAAGAGTTGATGAGAGTTTCGAGAAGTTGTTTGACGATGTGGAAAACATGGTGAAGTTGGAGAGGTTCTAGCAGAGACGGATGTGCAATTTGTCGGGCCAAGTGCAAAGATTAACAATTGGGAAAGCTACTCCTCTCCGCTACCCGGAAGGAGTTTTGGTAGTTTGCTTTGATTTTCTTTCAGTTTATCTGGATATTCCAGGGTTGTAATTCAGATTCTATGCTCGTCCGTTTGGATGTATATAACCTTGTTATCTTTTGATTTCATGAAATGTAATTCCCGTTTTTTTTATATTCCTGATAGTTTTTATTTTTGTTTTTCTTTTCTTCCTTGTACAGTTCTTTTTATGCTGGTTTCAATGACATGACATGCATGAGGAATCTTCGGCCCAGTCTTAAAAGCCAAGCTAATTCTGAAAAGTTGAAATTCCATCCCTTCGGATTGTCGCTGAAGCCGAAATTGATGATGATGAGTGGGTCAAAACCCGCCTAGAGCAATTGAGTTTGATCGATGATAAAAGATTGGCAGCAGTGTGTCATGGCCAGTTGTATCAACAGAGAATGGCAAGAGCATACAATAAGAAGGTGCGTCCACGGAAGTTTGAAGTAGGTCAGCAAGTGTTGAGACGTATCCTTCCACATCAGGCTGAGGCCAAAGGCAAGTTCACCCTAAATTGGCATGGGCCGTTCATCATAACGAGAGTGTTGTCCAACGGTGCTTTGTATTTAACAGATATAGAAGGCAAGTGTGTAGACATGGCTATCAATTCCGATGCGGTCAAAAGAGATTATGTATGATTTCTTTGGTTAAATTGTGTTTGTTTGTACTTGGCATGTTTTAAAGATTGGAATGACGAAGGCATTTTGTTCTGCTATCTGAACACTTTATCCTTTGTTACCCCCTTTGAGCCTTATTTATCTCCTTTCATACCCCTCTTTTGGAATCGGTAGCAAAGATTATAAACACAAATGCGAAAGATAAGTAAAGGAAAAGAGAGAAAAGAAAAATGAAAATTGAAAAAAAAAAGAGTAGAAAAGAAAAAAAGAAGAAAAAAGAAAGGAAGAACAACAAAACAACAAAAAGAGAAAAGGAAGGAGAAAAGAGAAAAAAAACAAAAAAAAGAGAAAAAAAGAAGAAAGAGAAAAGAGAAAATCACAACAACAAAACAATTTCTATGTCATGAACTACGTTCGACCTGATTCCTTTTAAGGATATGTAGGCAGTCTCATGGTTCGGTCCCATCAAAGTAAAAATCCAAAAGTCCCCAAGAAAAGAAACTGGGGCAGAAGTTGTGATTGTTGTAAGAAATCTGATTCCGAAAGTTGTAATCTTTAACCCATTTGAGTTATTTTGAGCCTTTTGATACCCTTTCTTTCTAACCCCATCCAAAAGACCACATTACGGTCCAAAGAAAGACCTTCCGATCAGTCTTCAAGGGATGCCAAGTCGAGCAAGTAGAGGTGATTCATGTCAGGGGCAACACTCCGATCTAAGCAAGAAAATGAAAATGAGAGAGTCTTATTGGTGAAAACCCTCACGGGCACCGTAAGGCGATGAAAGCTGAGAGAAATCGAAAATGAGAGAGTCTTATTGGTGAAAACCTTCACGGGCACCTTAAGGCGAAAGTGAGTTGAGAGATGAACAAATGAGAGAGGTTTGTTGGTGAAAACCCTTCGGGGCACCGCAGGTCGAACAAGGACAAGGTTTTGGTGAAGAAATTGGGTTTTGAAGATCTCGGGGCATACAATTGAAAGCTGATTGGTTGGACAGACTGGGCCAATTAATCCGAAATGCATGTCATGATCATTGGTGCCAGATGCTCCCCTCAGATAAGTCTCTTTTCTCTTTCCCCTTCAGACAGTCTTCCAGTTTTGGATTTTTCTTATCCCTAACTCTCAAAGGTAATTGCATTTCATTTCTTTTGGGTTTATTTCTCTAAAGTGTGTCCAATGTCAGTTCTGTTTAAGCAAATAAGAAAGGATTTCAAAGCTTACTACCAACTTCCAAAGTTGCACAAGGCACAGGGCAGCCAAGGCATTGCTAGAGATAGTACGATGTGAAATGGTATATAAAAGGTCAGTGGGAGTTCCTGTTAATAGACTGTATTTGTAAAATAATTCTGGAAATATAAATAAATATAAACTGAAATGACATAAAACCAATTCGAGCCCACTGAATTCACAGTGTTTCCTTAAGGAATTTAATCCCCTCCTAGTACCCAAGGTTATGGATTATTTCCTCCCAGGATAGAAAGAATTACACACTGGTGTAGTGGTACTTCAAACCCCAGTGTTTCAGCGAACACAAAGTTCGGTAGCAAATCACACTTACTTTTTACTTTTTTTATGCTAAAAGTATGCAGAAGAAGGAGAGAAAACTCAGAAAATCGTAGTGAAATTCTGAGCAGAATAGTGTTGTATTTATAGCCAAAGTTGGGCTGAAATCTGAAGAGGTGCAACTCTTCAGAATGGCTGTTTATGCAAAACGCCCACAGCATAAATGCCATTACATAAATGGCCATTTACTCAATAATAAAGAGGGAAAATAAAGAGGGAAAATTGAAGAGGGTAGTTACTTTTCTGTTACCAAAACAGAAAAACGGATTGGATTTAATATTAATATTCTGTTATTAAAACAAATATTTAATAACGTTTCTGTTAATATTTTACTATTAACAAATAAATTTGGTCCAAAAAGTTAATCAATCAATCGATCATTTGACCAAATCCGAATCCAAATCCGAATCCGAATCCGAATTCGAATCCGAATCCGAAGCCGTAGCCGTAGCCGAAGCCGAAGCCGAGCCGAGCGAGCGGCGACGACGACGACGCGAGGCTTGACTTCTTCTCAACTCTCTAAGAGCTAGAAGAAGAGCAATTGCTTATATACCCATAAAAAATCTCTTCCTCTTCCAATATGGGACAATGCCCATTTGCCAAGGAGGGAACTTAAAATTTCACTCAAAAATTTCATTTTCCTCCATTTCCCATTAACCCTCTTTTAAGTATTTAATATATATTAATTAAATAGATCCAAAACCCAACAATCCCCCACATGAATGGGGAATGGCTATATCACGGAAGTATGCATGAAAAACTGTGTGATTCGCAAGTAAGGATTAATTGCATCTGGATAAGTAGGTTTCCCTTTGAACTTTTCGTAGTGAACTTATGTCGGATATACTCGATCAATCGGTAGATTTGATATCTTTGAACCGTCGAACTTTAGTGTATACCTAGACAACCATAAGTCACACAACCAACCCTTAACCGTCTTTGGTTCTCATTGTTGTGTTCGTTTCAGCCATGAACACCGCCTGGTTTCATAAGTGCGTAGAGAACTGGCCTTACAATGTTCTCCTTGAAGCAGCTAACACTTCACACTTACATAGGTGATTTCTAAACGTGTCATCCCGTAGATACACTATTTGATATACCCCGTATCAAATTTAGAAATCATTAAAAAGCCTTAATGCTTTATCCTTGGTACTGAACATTGTCTCATCACGAGAATGGACCAAAAGTTTAGTTGACAATGTTGATCCGTCATAAATGACTTTGTTTGATCTCCTTGAACCTAGATCTTGGGATCTCCAGTCTTCTAGGTGGAGTTACCGCCACTATGACTTGTTCTCGGCCACAGTCCCATTCCCCTTGATGACTTCTCAACTACCTCTCTAGTTAGGCCTTTTGTAAGTGGATCCAACACATTATCACTTGAATTTACATAGTCAATCGTGATAATTCCTCTAAAGAGTAATTGTCTAACGGTTTTTGTCTTTGTCGTATATGGCGAGACTTACCGTTATACATAATGCTCCTAGCCCTTCCAATTGCCGCTTGACTATCACAATGTATGCATATTGGTGCCAACGGTTTGGGCCAAAATGGAATATCTTCCAAGAAATTCCGGAGCCATTCAGCTTCTTCACCGGCTTTATCCAAGGCTATGAACTCAGCCTCCATTGTAGAGCGGGCAATACAAGTTTGTTTGGATGACTTCCAAGATGCCGCTCCTCCACCAATAGTGAATACATATCCACTTGTGGACTTGGAATCAGTTAATCCGGTGATCCAATTTGCATCACAGTATCCCTCAATGACCACAGGATATTTATTGTAGTGCAAAGCAAAGTCCTGGGTATGTACTAAATACCCCAAAACTCGTTTCATAGCCATCCAATGAGATTGGCCTGGATTGCTCGTATATCGACTCAATTTACTTATAGCACAAGCTATATCTGGTCGTGTACAATTCCTGATGTATATTAATCAACCCAACACACGAGCATAATCCAATTGTGATATGCTCTGGCCTTTGTTCTTTGCTATTGCAAGATTCACATCAATTGGAGTCTTTGCAATTTTAAAGCCCAAGTGCTTGAATTTTTCAAGTACTGTCTTAATATAATGAGATTGTGACAATGCTAGACCTTGAGAAGTCTTATGGATCTTAATTCCCAGAATTAAATCAGCAACTCCCAAGTCTTTTATATCAAACTTGCTAGTTAGCATACGCTTAGTAGTATTTATGTTGGCAATGTCTTTACTCATTATGAGCATATCATTCACATATAAGCAAACAATGACTATGTGATTTGGAATATTTTTAATGTACACACATTTATCACATTCATTTATCTTAAATACATTTGACAACATTGTTTGGTCAAATTTAGCATGCCATTGTTTGGGTGCTTGTTTTAATCCGTAAAGGGACTTAACAAGTCTACAGACCTTCTTTTTGTTTATTTTTCTATTTTTCTATTCTATTTCAAACCTTCATACTTACTTTAGGCGATTTATTTTGCTTGGTTTTCTTTTAGATAATATTCACAACTACTCAAATTCTTGATTCAATATCCTTTCTTTTAGTGTTTGTATTTATTAATAAAAGCATGGGTGTACAGTGATAGATTTATTGACTAATTTGGTAAAAATTTTGGATTTTCAGGATGTGAAAGTTTATTGGTAGAGTTGTTTAACTCAGTCAGACCGGCGTGTTGAGACAAATTCGGTATAGCCACTTTTTTCCCCCTGAAAATTGGATTTAATTTGACAAGATTCTAATAAACGTGAGTGGAAGTTTTACTTGAAGTGTCTTTTTGAAAATTATCTAAATAACAGTTTCTTGAATGTTGAGGGTGTAAAGAAAGGAAACCGGAGGGAGCGGTGTGCTATGGTTTTTGGAAAAACCTTTGTAACATGAGCTATTGTTGTTCCATGTAGATTTCTTCCTCCAACTCTCCATTTAAGAAGGCCGTCTTAACATCCATTTGATGAATTTCAAGACCATAAACTGCAGCTAACGCTACTAACGTTCGTATGGATGTAATTCTTGTAACTGGAGAGTATGTATCAAAATAGTCAAGACCTTCTCGTTGTCTATACCCTTTGACCACAAGTCTTGCCTTATACTTGTCAATAATGCCATCATCTTTCATTTTCCTCTTAAAGATCCATTTAGAACCCAACGGTTTATTTCCAGGAGGAAGATCAACCAATTCCCATGTATGGTTGTTCAATATGGATTCTATTTCACTATTGTCTGCCTCTTTCCATAACAATGATTCCGAAGAAGACATAGCTTCTTTAAATGTTTGAGGCTCATTTTCCAATAAGAAAGTCACAAAATCTGGTCCAAATGAAGTAGATGTTCTTTGACGTTTACTACGTCTTGGATCCTCCTGGTTAAGTGTACTTTCTTTTGTTTCTTCCCGAGGTCGTTTAGATCCTTCACCAATCGACTCACATTCCTTTTTATACGGATATATATATATATTTTCAAAGAACTCAGCATTATCTGATTCTATAACCGTATTATTATGAATGTCGGGATTTTCTGATTTATGAACCAGAAATCGATATGCTTTACTATTAGTCGCATATCCTATGAAAACACAATCAACGGTTTTCGGTCCTATTTTTACCCTTTTGGGTTTAGGAACTTGCACTTTTGCCAAACACCCCCACACTTTAAAATAATTCAAGTTGGGCTTCCTTCCTTTCCATTTTTCATATGGAATGGATTGTGTTTTGCTATGGGGTACTCGATTTAGTATTCGGCTAGCCGTAAGAATGGCTTCCCCCCACAAGTTTTGTGGCAAACCAGAACTTATCAATAATGCGTTCATCATCTCCTTTAATGAACGATTCTTTCTTTTTGCAATCCCATTGAATTAGGCCGTGTAAGGGGCCGTTGTTTGATGAATAATTCCATATTCTAAACATATTTGTTCAAAAGGAGATTCATATTCACCACCCCTATCACTTCTTATCATTTTGATTTTCTTATTAAGTTGCGTTTCAACTTCATTTTTGTATTGCTTGAATGCGTCTATTGCTTCATCTTTACTATTAAGTAAGTAAACATAGCAATATCGAGTACTATCGTCAATAAAAGTTATGAAATACTTCTTTCCACCGCGAGATGGTATTGACTTCATGTCACAAATATCTGTGTGAATTAAGTCTAAAGGATTTGAATTCATTTCAACTGACTTATGAGGATGTTTAACATACTTAGATTCCACACATACTTGACATTTTGATTTGTCACATTCAAACTTGGGCAATACTTCCAAATTAATCATTTTCCGTAAGGTTTTATAATTGACATGACCCAATCGTATATGCCATAATTCATTTGACTCATGTAAGTAAGACGAAGCTGAAATTTTATTATTATTTTCAACAACCATTACATTCAGCTTGAAAAGGCCCTCAGTGAGGTAACCTTTTCGTACAAACATTTCGTTCTTACTTATTACAATTATCGGAAATAAAAACACATTTGAAACCATTCTTAACAAGAAGTCCAGTAGAGACTAAATTCTTCCTAATCTCGGGAACATGAAGGACGTTGTTCAAAGTCACCACTTTTCCGGAAGTCATTTTTAGAAATATCTTCCCACATCCTTCAATCTTGGCCTTTGAAGCTTTTCCCATAGAAATCGTCTTATCGGGTCCAACAGGAGCATAAGTAGCAAAAGCTTCTCTAACAGCACAAACATGGCGAGTGGCTCCAGAATCAATTCACCACTCTTTAGGATTGCCCACCAAGTTGCATTCGGAAAGCATGGCACATAAGTCATCAACATCATCATGCTTTTCAACCATGTTTGCTTGACCTTTCTTCTTGTCTTTCTTCGGAGCACAACACTGAACCGCTTCTTGCTTGGGTTGTATTTCGGTCCAGAAGCCTTCTTCCTCTTTTTGTTCTCTTCAACAATATTTGCTCCCATTATTGTTGAGTTCCCACGGTCTGTCTTTTCAGTAGCTTTGTTGTCCTCTTCGATTCTCAACCGAACAATGAGATCTTCAAGGGACATCTCCTTGCGTTTGTGTTTCAAGTAATTTTTGAAGTCCTTCTACAAAGGAGGCAACTTCTCAATCATCGCTGCTACTTGGAATGCTTCATTGATGACAAGACCTTCAATGAAATTTCTGTTAGTAAAAATACTAAGATTACTACTTTCACATCAATATTAATTTGATTTATACCTTCAGCAAGGAGATCGTGAGTAATCACTTGCAATTCCTGGACTTGGGTAATAACAGACTTGTTATCTACCATTTTGTAGTCCAAAACTTTGCAGCAACAAACTTTTTCAACCCGGTATCTTCGGTTTTGTATTTCTTTTCAAGCGCAGTCCACAGTTCTTTGACGTTTCCACGTCACTGTAGACGTTATACAAAGTATCCTCCAGCCCGCTTAGAATATAATTCTTGCACAAAAAATCTGAATGCTTCCACGCCTCAATCACGAGAAAGCGTTCAGTTTCTGGAGTTTCATCGGACAGCACATGAACATCTTCCTTGATGAACTTCTGGAGACTTAGAATAGTCAAATAGAAGAACATCTTTTGCTGCCAGCGCTTGAAATCGATCCCGAAATTTTTTTTGGGTTTCTCCGCCGGTGTCAATGCTGCCGGTGTTGTTCGGCTCCTTGAGGCATTGGCAGTTACCATCGGAACAACTTGGTTTCCGTTATCATTAGTCATTTCTGTAAAAGAATGACACAACCGTTAAAATCACGTAGATTTTAATCTCCAATAGAGTACAAAACTACAAAGGTTTTACTTTCCAGAAACAGTAAGAACAAATACAGAAGATATGATAAATTCCTTAAGCTTGTTAGTATACTGTATTTGTAGAATAATTTTGGAAATATAAATGAATATAAACAGAACTGAACAAGGAAATGACAGAAAACCAATTCGAGCCCACTGAATTCACAGTGTTTCCTTAAGGAATTTAATCCCTTCTAGTACCCAAGGTTATGGATTATTTTCTCCCAGGATAGAACGAATTACACATTAGTGTAGTGGTACTTCAAACCCCAGTGTTTCAGCGAACACAAAGTTCGGTAGCAAATTACTTTTGCTTTGTTTGATGCTACAAGTATGCAGAAGAAGGAGAAGAAACTCAAAAAATCGTAGTGAAATTCTGAGCAGAATAGTGTTGTATTTATAGCCAAAGTTGGGCTGAAATCTGAAGAGGTGCAACTCTTTAGAATGGCTGTTTATGCAAAACGGCCACAGCATAAATGCCATTACGTAAATGGCCATTTACTCAACAATAAAGAGGGAAAATAAAGAGGAAAAATTGAAGAGGGTAGTTAATTTTCTGTTACCAAAACAGAAAAACGGATTGGATTTAATATTAATATTCTGTTATTAAAACAAATATTTAATAACATTTCTGTTAATATTTTACTATTAACAAATAAATTTGGTCCAAAAAGTTAATCAATCAATCGATCATTTGACCGAATCCGAATCCGAGCCGGGCCGACGATGGCGCGAGGCTTGCCTTCTTCTCAACTCTTTAAGAGCTACAAGAAGAGCGATTGCTTATATACCCATAAAAAACCTTTTCCTCTTCCAATATGGGACAATGTCCATTTACCAAGGGGAACTTAAAATTTCACTCAAAAATTTCATTTCCCTCCATTTCCCATTCACCCTCTTTTAAGTATTTAATATGTTAATTAAATACATAAAAAACCCAACAATATTTAACTCTAGCTTTGACAGAGGACATTTCCAATAAATATTCTTGTGTAATTAAGAAACAACAGGCTTAAATTAGATTGAGTTTGTGCTATCTTTTTGTTTTGAGAATGTTTTGGATGCAATGGTAAAGAACAAAGCTGAGTAGTGAAAATGAATTTGATGCAAGCTTTTGATATTTTAGGTAGGCTCGGGGACCTATAGCAATGTGTATAGAGCGCGAGATAGGGATACAGGGAAGATTGTTGCCTTAAAGAAAGTTCGTTTTGATACCACAGAACCGGAGAGTATAAAGTTCATGGCTCGAGAGATCATGATATTGCAGAAATTGGACCATCCTAATATCATAAAGCTTGAAGGACTGGCTACCTCCAGAATGCAATATAGTCTTTATATAGTTTTCGAATATATGCAGTCTGATCTTACTAGCATAATATCTCGGCCTGATATGAGACTTAGTGAAGCACAGGTCAGTATATTTTCAATCCATTCTTTTCAATTCTTGATGTTTGCCATTGCAATTGATGATCTTGAAAGCATTTGTCTCTATGCAGATAAAATGTTACATGCAGCAGCTGCTTGCGGGGCTGCAGCATTGCCACGAGAGGGGTATTTTGCACCGAGACATTAAGGGATCTAATTTGTTGATTGACAAAAATGGGATGCTAAAAATTGCAGATTTTGGACTTGCAAACTACTTCAATCCTGAAGAAAAGCGTTCTCTTACTAGTCGAGTTGTCACACTTTGGTACAGAGCTCCGGAACTACTATTAGGTGCTACGGATTATGGAATAGGTATTGATCTTTGGAGTGCTGGCTGCCTCATGGCTGAAATGTTTGCAGGCAGACCTATTCTACCTGGTCGCACCGAGGTACTACCCTAACTTTGATATAATTTCCAATGTTACTCATCAAATTGTCATTTGATTAAACATATCCTAAATGATACTACTATAATCCTTGAAATATGCTTTAGGTGGAGCAGCTGCACAAGATATTCAAGCTTTGCGGTACACCTACTGAGGATTACTGGAGGAAAACAAAACTTTCAACTACCTTCAGACCACCTTATACCTATAGGTCAAATAAAAAGGAAGCTTTCGGGCACTTTCCTGTATCTTCGTGGAGGCTTCTAAACGTTCTTCTTGCGTTAGATCCTGCAAATCGGGGTTCTGCAAGTTCAGCTCTCCAAGATGAGGTAAATGTTAAATAACATACAAAATTCAATGTCATGCTAACTGTAAGTTTGATGAGAAGTGTTTGTTAAATGAAGTTTTATCGTCTCTTGATTCTGTAAAATGTTTCAAAGCAGTTCTTTCGTACGAGCCCCTTGGCATGTGAACTCTCGGAGCTGCCTGTAGTGTATAAGGAGGATCCTGAGACAGTGTTAAAGCTTGAGAGGAGAAGGTAACTGAGCTTATTTATACGTCCAAATCGTCTTCTTGAAATGTCAGAATTCTGTGTTAATAGAGTCAGGCAGTAGTTGAGGGTTATGATTTGTAATCTCTTCATATGGTCCTTGACAATCCGTACCTCAAAACTTAGCTTTTGCGTCTGAGTTAGATCCATAGTCCATTTTCTTCACGAACATCACAAGAAAAACTATACAAATTGCAGCAAAAATAATATAAGCCCTATCTATAACACTACATTAACAAAACAACAGTTATTTTTCACAAAAAGTTTCATGTTCCTGTCCTGGTACCTTAAGCTCATTACATAGCCTGAATCATCTAATATCAAGCTTAAATCTCTATTAAAGTGATCTGAAATTCAAGGTCTCGTTATTCCATTTTCCTTTGCTACAGGCACAAGGCTCAACAACGCTCTCAATCACAAAAAGAACGCAAAAAGAAAATAATAGAAGCAGATGAAACAAAACCAGATAATGTTAGCTCTTACAAGGTACATTTCTCAATTTATGCTCCCATAAAGCTAGCACTAAAGAATTTCTAGCGAAGACTTCAAAGACAATTATCGTCGTTTAATATTCCGTGTATGTGGAGATCGATCATTAAAATGGAAAGAATTGTACATGTTTCAGGAGCCAACAAAGAGTAAAGTTACAACAGTCTTTACCCTACTAGATGCAGGAAGCAGTACTACTACTACTACGACTACTACTACTACTAGAACAAGCACATCCTCAAGCACATCAAAGCCAACTGAGAAAGAAGTCGAGAGTCCAGAGAGTTCTCCAAGAAGTACTGAATCTGATCCCAATGCTATTAGGAACATCAACAATAGACCTCATTTGCCCAATGCTAGAAGAAGCAGAGCTAACAACAGCAAGAAGGATGCGATGAACAGATTGAGTCGCGTCCAAAGGTCTCAATCCACCAAAGATTTCCGAGATCTTGATCATAAAAAATTCAATAAGCTTCTGGACGTTGTTGAATAAGGCACTTGCAACTCGTTCTGATAGTGTAAAAACTCTTCACACTGTCAGTGAATATAAGTTAAATCCTTTAGTTATTTTCTTCTAAGGTTCGGTTTGCAACTTATAGATCGGGTAAATAACTTGTGGTCTATATAAAAGATTATACGTTACGTCCGTTGTATTATGAAACAAGACACATTGTTTAATAAACAAGTATTTTGAGGTTATGTTATTCTTTTTGTGTTACAAAATAAAGACCGGCTAAGTAATTTGTTTTTGGCTTTATTATATTTTGAAAGATGTAATTTGTTGTAATATCTGATTGTTGCTGCAAATAGAAATTTATTTCACATTTAGCATCTTATTTGATAGTACTGCAACTGAAATGATCGGAGTTTCAGTATACAACTACCAATTAGCGCGGTCAGCAGAGGAACTTCAACCCACACTGGGGCAAGTAATGGTTCAGCTTCATAATCCAACCACGAGAAACCATTTAAATATATACAATGGAAGTTCCTGAAACTATCTACTCCTAGTAATTTGAGCTATAGTCATGAGATGCTCATATATTCGGGGCCGTCTCAACAAGATCGGAGGCCTAAAGCCAAATTTCAGAGAAAGACCCTAAGTAAGAATATTAACGACAAATTTTCAATGAAAAAGTATAAAATAAAGGTAGAATAATAAAACCGGCTCAAGAATTTAATAAGTTGAGATACAATAACAACATACCCGGTGAAAACCCACAAAGTGGGTCTGGAGAGGTGGAGTTTACGCAAACCTTACCTCTACCTTGGAATTAGAGAGGTTGCTTCCGAAAGACCTTCAGCTCAAGAGAAAGCATGACAAAGAATAGGTAGATAAGAACAATCAATTCAATGCAAAAAGAAAATGAAAGTAACGAAAAATGGGTTGAGTCAATAATTGACCTGCCCAAAAGTTACTTGGTGGTTAAGGTTTCATTTCAAGAAAAATGTCTGTTAATTGTTCTTAATACACCTTTGTTTTTATGTCCAATTAGTTTTGGTGGTTATATCTTCATAGTGATTTGCTACAAATAAATATTTGTTTCCTTTTTCTTTTTTATTTGTCGAGTTAAAGATAGCCTCTTTGAATCAGATTCCATATGTATTTTGTGCACATCTATCCTACTTGAATCTGTTTCTTTCTCACAAAGTGAAAGTTGGAATTGAATTTTTTCATTATCTTTATCTTCCACTAACTGGAATTTGGAATCATGTTATGAATAGACATTTCTAACCAAATTGCCTTATCTTATATATTCTTGGTCCATCCTTTGTATTTAAAGAACTTTGTACATCATGAATAAATGAATGAGCCTTCATACTCTTCTTGCTATGCACCTTTATGGTATCAGGGCTTTTCAAAGCTCCAACGAGAATCAATTGTCTGCTCGTCTCCTTTAAACCTAACTCATAGTTTCTATTTCAGCCATGGTTAATCCAAGTGACTCCATCATCCCTGTTACTAACACCAATTACTTGGTTCAATTTAATCCAGGTTCCCAACTTCCTCTAAAGCTCACTGGTCCAATCAATTTTGTCAATTGGAAGGCCCAAGTCGAGTATCTGATGTTGGGACACGATATCTATGGCTATCTTGACGGAACTATGACAACACCACCAAAAACTGTCACCGTCAACAACTCAGAGGAACCCAATCCCAAATATAAACTCAGGTTTCGTCAGGACCAGTTGATCCGCAATGCATTGATGGCATCTGTTGATACGAAGATCACCTCTGCAATCACAAAAACTTCCACCTCCAAGCAAGCGTGGGACTCGTTACATAACTTGTATGCGAACAAATCTCATACACGGGTGCTCAGTCTTCGAAACTCCTTAGCAACAGTTAAAAAAAATTCCCGCAGTATGACTGAGTACTTGCGAGAGATTAGGAACGTTGCTGATGAACTTGCAACTGCTGGAGCTCCTATTCTAGATGACGAACTTGCAGTCAAAATACTCAGTGGTCTAGGACCTGAGTATGATTCGATTTCGGCGGTCGATTT
>NW_017679170.1:0-18061 GCF_001879085.1 Nicotiana attenuata
CCCTAAACACGAACTTCGAAGCCCTGCAAGCTATAAATAAGGCCTTACAGTCTGGTGGCGCATCCAAGAAAAGGGATGTAGGAGCCGTAATGGTGGCATAGAACCAAATCTGCTGTCAAATACCAAACCTACCCAATGCCTCCACAGACATATCAGCCTACTCCAAACTACCAAGCACCCTCACCCTCTTACCAAACTCCACCACCCACCTATCAATCACCTCCACCTCCCACATATCAGCCTACTTCACCCAGATATTCCCAACCCGCACATGTTTACCAAGCCTACAATGCTCAACCATCCCACTATCAATCCCCTCCTGCATGCCAAAACGTCCCTAGACCTCGACCGAACTCTGACCAAAGGCCTCCGAAACAATATACAGCTATTGCTGAACCTATTGACCAGTTGTATGAAAGACTCAAAGCTGCTGGTTATGTCGCCCCTATCCCTGCTGCTCCTGAGAACCCTTCTCAGTGGGTTAATCCAAATAAATCCTGTGCACACCATTCCGGAATGAATGGACACACCATTGACAAATGTCGTTCCCTGAAAGACAAGATCCAGACTTTAATTGATAACAAGATTATCGTGGAAAAGGAACCTGCTCCAAATGTCCGCAATAATCCTCTGACACACCACAAGGGTGGAGGCGTTCACATGATTAAAATAGAGGATGATTAGGATCCCAAGGGATCGATCGGTCTGATCACAGAAGGTGATGACCCAAAGAAACCAATAGTCACCCTTATTTCGATCGTAGTCTAGATTCAGCCCTCTGGGGATGCCTAGGTAAATATGCCCATGCCACTTGAGTTTGAAGCAACATCCTCTGCAAAGACGCCAACGCCAATTGAGGTCGAATTCGTGTCTCCAGCAAAGGCACCTACACCATTCGAAGTTGCAGTTTTACCGACCAAGGTACACGTTCCGTTCAGAGTAAATATAGTCACGCCGATTCCAGTGGCTATGTTGGCCATGACACCGCTCCACACAAAGGTTGTACCATGGGACTACATAGCCAAGGAAAGAAGGAAAGGCAAGGTTATGTTCGGAGAGGCTATTGCGGCACAGGGTATGACGAGAACTGGTAGAGTTTATACCCCGGAACATCTGGCTGAGTCAAGCAAGCAGGCCTCTAACCGTCCGACCATCACCGAGACCGGGCTAGATGATCTCTGGATAAAGATACATGCCATCGACCAGTTGAACAAAACACCGGCGCAAATTTCTATCCTTGCTTTGTTACAAAATTCCGATGCACACAAGAATGCCCTGTTAAGGGTGCTGAGTGAAGCATATGTGCCAAGCAACATCACCGGCGGAGAAATGGCTAACATGGTAGGACAGGTATCGGAAAGTCACAAGATCACTTTTCACAAAGATGAGCTGCCACCGGAAGGGTTGAGTCACAACAAGGAATTACACATCACCGTGCAATGCGAAGACTACTTTATCACCAGAATCCTGATCGATGGAGGGTTCAGCCTCAACATTTGTCCACTGGTAACACTTAGGACGTTGGATAAGGGATTGCACGAGATAAAGGATGGTGCCATCAATGTGAAAGCTTTTGATGGCTCCCAAAGGTCCACCATTGGGGAGATTAGGCTGTGTTTACAAATGGGGCCAACTTGGTTCGATGTTGATTTCCAAGCGATAGACTTACCGACATCTTACAATCTGCTGTTGGGACGGCCATGGATTCATGCTGCTGGGACCGTAGCATCAACACTACATCAGGTGGTAAAGTTTGAGTGGAATCACCAGGAGGTGATCATTTATGGCGACGGTAGCAATCCTATATACAGTCGCCATACCAGTTCGCCAATCGGAGAAAGAAGGAGGCTAGGTAGAGAAACCTACCACCACATCGAGCGGGTCAATGCCGTCGACAAAGACAAATGGTGGGACAACAAAAATCGAGAGTATATTGAACTGGAGTGGGTACGAGCCTAGCAAGGGGCTTGGTAAGAACCTCCAAGGAATCACTAAGCCCATAAAACTCAAGAAGCACGACACCACTTTCGGTCTGGGATATGAGTATACCTGGAAAGAATTCAACAGCTGGTCGCCACCATGGCACAGTCCTTACTATCCGCTGGAGCAGCCAATACCACGTGTGGAACAGACTTTCCAACCGGCCGATGTTATCTATGGGTCAGAAGAAGAGGAAGCACTGGCAGCGGTGAAGAACTTGTTCTTGGAAGACGATGACATGGATTGCTGTGTTGTGTTTGAGGAGGAGAGGGAGGAAGGCCCTTCCATACAGGATGTACGCAAAGGAGCACGCCTCAATAACTGGACAATCAGAACCACCAGAGCCAGGCGAGCCTCGGGGTAGCAAGGCTGAACAAGCATCATGCACTATCTTTTATTTTTACTAGTTATTTTTTTCTTTTTGCATTTTAAATTTCCGCAATATGATCTTCAATGTTCAAAACAGTTAGGGAATTTATCAAAGCATTTCGATTTTCCTTATAAATCAACACTCTTATTATTTTCTCTCATTACTTTACTTATACAACATTACTATTACATATCTTAATGAACCGATGACTGTGACATGCAATGAGACAATGCAACAAACGGACATAGATTCAGAGAAAGATGACATACCGGAGGAGATTGTTAAGGAAGTTGAGAATTTTGAAAATAGACCAATGTCCAACCTGGACGAGACTGAGATTGTTAACCTGGGAGATGCAGAAAATGTCAAAGAAACAAGATTCATCGTCCACTTATCGCCATCAGAAAAGAAGGAATACACAGAATTGCTAAAGGAATATGAGGACATATTCGCCTGGTCGTATGAAGACAAGACGGGCCTGAGCACGTCTATTGTGGCTCACAAATTGCCAACTGATCCAACATGTCCGCCAGCAAAGCAAAAGCTCAGAAAGTTCAAACCTGATATGAGTTTCAAAATCAAGGAAGAAGTCACTATGCAGGTCAAAGCTAAGGTTCTCAGGTTAGTAGAATACCCGACATGGTTAGCCAACATTGTGCCACTACCAAAGAAGGACGGGAAGGATAGAGTCTGTGTCGACTACCGGGATCTCAACCGGGCCAGTCCGAAAGATGACTTTCCTTTACCAAACATACACATCCTGATCGACAATTGCGCCAAGCTTGAATTGCAATCATTCATGGATTGTTTCGCTGGTTATCATCAGATCTGGATGGATGAAGAAGATGCTGAGAAAACGGCTTTGATTATGCCGTGGGGAATGTACTACTACAAGATGATGTCGTTCGGGCTAAAGAATGCAGGGGCCACCTACATGAGGGCCATGACTACTATTTTTCATGATACGATACACAAGGAGATTAAGGTGTACGTAGATGATGTTATCATCAAGTCCAAGAAGGCCACTGATCACATGGGAGATTTGAGGAGGTTCTTCAATAGATTACTGAGGTACAACCTGAAACTGAATCCCGCGAAATGTGCATTCGGGGTTCCTGCCGGAAAAATAACTACTCGGGTTTATTGTGAGTCGCTGAGGAATAGAATTGGATTCATCAAAGGTCAAAACTATTCAAGAATTGCCACCGCCAAAGAACAAGAAGGACGTGATGAGTTTCTTGGGGAGACTCAACTATATCAGCCGGTTCATAGCACAGTCTACAGTTATCTGTGAGCCAATCTTTAAGATGCTAAAGAAGCATGCCGCTACCAAATGGACTGATGAATGCCAAAAAGCTTTCGACAGAATCAAGGAATACTTGTCAACACCACCAGTTTTGGTCCTGCCCGAGCCAGGTAGACCTCTATTTCTCTACCTTGCAGTATTGGATGGAGCTTTCGGCTGTGTTCTGCAGTAGCATAACGAAACAAGGAGGAAAGAGCAGGCCATCTATTACCTCAGTAAGAAGTTCACCCCGTACGAGGCCTGGTATTCTCTGTTAGAGCGCACCTGCTGTGCTTTGACTTGGGTAGCTCAGAAGCTGAGGCATTACTTATGTGCCTATACTACATACCTCATATCAAGGATGGATCCTCTAAATTACCTCTTTCAGAAGCCCATGCCCACTGGCAAGCTAGCCAAGTGGCAAATCCTGTTGAGGGAGTTCGACATTGTCTACGTGACTCATATAGCAATCAAGGGATAGGCACTAGCAGATCACCTTGCCGAAAACCCCGTGGATGGGGAATACGAACCCCTGAAGACGTATTTTCCTGATGAAGAGGTATCATTCATAGGAGAAGACATTGCAGAATCCTATGATGGCTGGAGAATGTTTTTCGACGGAGCAGCAAATTTCAAAGGAGTTGGCATAGGAGCAGTCCTAGTATCAGAAATCGGTCAGCATTATCCGGTGTCTCCCAAACTCAGGTTCCCATGCACCAACAATATGGCCGAGTATGAAGCCTGCATCCTAGGGCTCAAGATGGCCATTAACATGAACATTCAAGAGTTGCTAGTGATTGGAGATTCAGACTTACTCGTACATCAGGTCCGAGAATAATGGGCAACCAAGAACTCTAAGATACTCCCGTATCTGCATCACGTACAGGAGTTGAGAAAGAGGTTCACAAAGACAGAATTTCGACATGTTCCCAGAATCCAGAATGAATTCGCCGATGCATTGACTACCCTGTCATCCATGATACAACATCCAGACAAAAACTTCATTGATCCCATTCCAGTAAAGATCCATGATCAGCCAGCTTATTGTGCCCATGTTGATGAAGAAGCAGACAGAAAGCCTTGGTTTCATGATATCAGGGAATATTTGGCAAAAGGCGAATACCAAGAACATGCAAATCCTACTTAGAAATGCACACTTTGGAGGTTGTCCAACAATTTCTTTCACAGCAGAGGAATCTGTATAGGAGGACTCCTGATTTGGGATTATTAAGGTGTGTCGACGCAAAGGAAGCAACCAGGCTGCTAGAGGAGTTTCATGCTGGGACTTGTGGTCCACATATGAATGGTTTTGTTTTAGCAAAGAAGATACTTCGGGCCGATTACTTTTGGATGACTATGGAGACAGATTGCATCCAGTATGTCCGGAAATGCCATCGCTGTCAGATTCATGCCGACATGATAAAGGTGCCGCCGAATGAGCTCAATGTGACAAGCTCGCCTTGGCCATTCGCCGCCTGGGGAATGGATGTTATTGGTATAGTTGAGCCCATTGCTTCAAACGGACACAGGTTTATCCTCGTAGCAATCAACTATTTCACCAAATGAGTCGAAGCAGCATCTTACAGAGTAGTGACTAAGAAAGTCGTGGCGGACTTCATCCGCGATCGTATTGTTTGTCGATTCGGGATTCCAGAATCAATTATTACTGATAACGGTTCCAACCTCAACAGTGACTTGATGAGAGCCATGTGTGAAACCTTCAAGATCAGACACAAGAATTCTACAGCCTACAGGCCTCAAATGAATGGAGCTGTAGAAACCGCCAACAAGAACATCAAGAAGATATTGAGAAAAATGATAGAGAAGCATAGACAATGGCACGAAAAGTTATCATTTGCTTTGTTGGGATATCGCACCACAGTCCGCACATCAACTGGGGCAACCTCCTATATGCTGGTTTATGGTACAGAAGACGTCATTCCCGCCGAAGTAGAAATTCCTTCCTTAAGAATCATACAGGAAGCTGAGCTCGATGATGCAGAATGGGTGAAGAGTCGTTACGGGCAGCTGGCTCTTATAGATGGAAAAAGAATGAATGCAGTTTGCCATGGTCAACTTTATCAGAACAGAATGTCCAGAGCCTTCAACAAAAGAGTCAAGTCGAGATGTCGCACCCCCTTTTTCTTGCGAAATCGGGTTTATGACATTTGGGAAGACAACTCGTTCCCTTTTGGGAATTGGGTTTTGAATTGAAGAGTCGCCACCTAATGATATAAGTGCATTAGGACACTAAGAATGGTTTGATCAAGTAACCGGAGATTGGATAAGGGCTTGAAATTATCCCAAGGGGAAGGTGTTAGGCACCTCTCAGGATCCACTAGTGTGGTTCCCGGCCAAACTATTGTTGTGACTTAAGTGCAAATAACACATAGGCAAATAAAACATCAAGTAAGAGGGGATTTTCACATAATGGTTACAAATAAGCAAAGTTAGAAAGAACGAAAGGGATACTGATTTTTCCTTAGAGAAATAGTTTAAAATTTGGAGAAAAAAAAAGAAGCAAAGAATCAAAGAAACAAAGGGAAGGGGGGGGGGGTCCTAGATAAATAATATGGATCACCCCACACAACATCCGGTAATCACTCCTCAGTGAGGGGCTACACGTGATGTTGTTGCATGTTCATCATATGCATATCTACCCTTTCCCATCCCGTTAAGGTATTAAAGCGCGGAATGGTCTCGTTCACTTATTGCATGCTATTACCCGCCCCAATCCTATCAGTCCAGGAGGCAGTTAGGACTACTAATCCTATAGGGAAGGGATATTAGGCTTGTTTGTAGTTTCAAAGGCAAAAACTCTAAGGCGACATACAAAAACACGTATAGTAAGTTGGGGGAAAACACATAAACTAGTTAAGGACTCAGATAGACCTCCTTTAAACCAAAGAAAGCACATAATTTAGCGTGACTTACACATACTGTTTAATGGTCTGATTAAACTTAAAGGTTGAGGCAGACTGATTTATTACATAGTTCAGATAAGAAGCCCGAATCAGGCCTGCCTGCTGGTTGTAGCTAATAAAAATCTGATTTAGTTTATAATTTTAGCCCTAAGGCTTGCCTAGGTGTTGGACGAGGGTCCTATAGGCATGATATCTGCTGATTTTAGAAAACAATGAAATAAACTGAATACATACTGATTTAAGAAAGTCGTCAGTTATTAAAGAAAGCAAGTTTTAGCAAGAGATCATAAGTTCTGCAACTGATGGTCGTCATTATTACTGGTTTTAGACTTATATGCGAGTGACACGACTCAGACTTGATTAATAACTCCTATAGACATGCTTTCTATGCGTGTTGATTTAAACCCCTTTTAACAGACATGGTGTTGATACCTAATTTTTCCCTACCTATTTTTTATACTCAAAATATTCTCAAAATAGCATGTATAAGCATGCCCAAGAGTTTTGATATTTTTTCCTAATGTTTAAAGCTTTTTAAAATCATTTTTATTATTTGTTTTAGCAGTACAAAAATCCAATAATTATTCCCAAAAAAAACTATCATTGGGTGAGTAATTTATTTCCATCCTCATATTTACACCACGATATAATTAAGGTGATTTTTTGCATATTTTTTATAAATTTATTTGATATTTTTAAGCTAAATTGCATAAAATTGCAATTATAGCCTATATTACGATTAATAGCGTTTTACAATTATAAATTGTTCCCAGTATTTTTAGATTAATGTTTATATATTATTAATTAAGTTCAGTGCTTTTAATTTATTTTTTTAATCATTATAACTATCTTAATTAAATTAAAAAGGGAGAAATTGGCTATTTAATACATAGCCCATCTGCATTTCAATTAAAGCCACATTAATCCCCTTAATTGACCCCATTCGAGGCCCAATTCTGGACCAATCCAGCCCAACCCCTAACCCGTTTAAATTGCCCGACCGGACCCTATTCTAATCACAGCCGTTGATCTAAAAGATCAACGGCTCACACACACCCTTTCTATTTTTAATCTACCAACACCCCAACCCTAAATTCATTTCCCTTTACCCGCCGCCCTTCCCCTTCCTCTCCCATTCTCTCTGCAAACCCTAGTCGCCGCCACCCAATGAACCCTAATCCCCTTCGATTCTCACCGGAATCCATGGCTTATCAGGCCATGGAAACCTCATACTTACCTCCTATTGCTCCTATATGCCTGATACTCGAAGGTTTATGACTAGACTTCAAAGGTCTCCACTCAGACCTCCGCCGAATTGAGGTTTCCGGCCATCTCCGGCCTGGCTCCGGCGTATCTTAGCCTCTTGAGCCTGTTTCCAGCCTTATCCAACTTAGATCGGACCTTTTCCAAGCCTTTCTCATTCTAGGGTTCATTTGAAACCCTAGTTGTTCGAGGTTTTTCTCCGATTCTCTTTAGATCTGTGTGTATTCATGCTCCATTTTTGAGTTCTCAAAAGATTTCCCCAACTTTTCTTTAAAAATTTTACTTTCAAAGTCACTTCTTTCCGATTTAGGGTTTCTGAAAATGCTTAAGTGTTTTTCGGACCTTTTCCTTTCCCTTTCTTTGTGTATGTATGTCTCTGCTATGTTCTTATGTTCTTCTTTTACAACGCATGTTCCTCTACTGTGTTTCTACGCTATGTGCTCGTATGCTCTTCACGATGCTCTGCTACTTTCTTCCACTATGATCTTGCCTACTGTATTTTTCTAATGTGTTCATTAAGTGTTCTTACTATTTTTACCTTTTTATGTTTCCTCTAGAATACCTACTTAAGCATGTTTTCCTCTAGTGTTTCTTTGCTCTCATTATGTTTCGAATTCTGTTTGCTTTAAACTTTCTACTGTATTTGCTTGTTCCCTCATTTTTTGTCTTCTTTGCATATGATTCAAGTCAAAAACCCTAGGATTTTGGGGTTTTTGGGCTAGTTTGGTCTTGTGTGTTTGGACTAGGGTTCTATTTGAGCCCTGGACTCTCTCAAACTCGCTTTGGATCTATGTATTGAATTCGAACCCTTTTTGTGTATGACACTGAATTCTTCTATACTAGACTCTTCTGATTAGCATGACAGTCCCTTTTATATGTGTGTTAAAATCTTTCTTCAAAAGGGTTTTCCAACTTATGTTCGAATCAGAATCCTTTTTTTTGGGTTAATTGATTGGTGCTAATTCTTTTAAGTAAAACCTCTCTTTGCTTTTCTTGACTTGGTTCATTCGGGCAAAGCCTGTAACTTTGATTTCATTGGTTGTTAATTGATTCTCTTCCTTAATTATACAACTGTGTACTGTCAAAATCATTCCCTTAAATAACTATTATGTATTTACCCCTTTCTTGCACTACTTTGAAAAGTGTTTAATTAACCTCTTTCCTTATTTACTTTGCCCGTTTGAAATCAGAATCCCTTAATTAAAGGGAAACCTTGTGTGATTGATTATTCTTACCTATTTCTGCTTCTTTTCTGCACTATAAATACATGACTTTCTTCAACACTACACAAACGGTTAAGCACACTAAACATCACAACTCTCTTCTGAACTTATAGCATTCTTGCTTCTTGACTGCACTTTGGCTTTTACAAGGCTACTGCTTCTCTTTACTTGCTTCTTTGTAACTGGTATGTCCTAAAATTAATTTCAGTATCATTCTAATGTGTTTATTTACAGTCCTTGTATCCATGTCTGCTTTCAAATGCTTTGTAAAGCTAATTTTGGAAATACCCACATGCTTTTGCCTGCTTTTTCTTCGTATCTTGCTGCTAGTATGAACAATTGCCCCACACCCCATTCCCCTATGTGTGCTGAGTTAAGGTATGGTCTGGAAGCATCCCAATTGCTATCCAGGGCTGAACCTGACCTTCAACAAGGTCTTAACTCCCCTATTCTAAGACTGACAGGGTGGTCAGGGGTGTGCCGGCATCCCAATTGCTGGGCATGACCATCAGCCTGCCCTGACCTCCCCTTAATTCCCTTTCATTGCACTTACACTTATTCCTAGTCTCTAAGTTCTTCCCCCCCTCCTATGAGCCTTGCCTTGGGACCTTGAGTTCCCTCTGAACTTGGACATTTGAGGGCTGTCCTTTCCACACTGCACTATAATCTGATTCTGCAATGATATTTGGGGTGTAAGCATTGCCTGGAACTCTTGAAGTTCCTTGGAACTTTGACACATCCCAGATAAGGGAAAGGCTTTGGAAAATCCGAACCTGGAAGTTCGTTTATCTCATATTATTAGACTCTGAGTCTGGATTAGGCTGATTAGATGTAGATGTAGTCACTGATGTAATTTCATTCTTTCCTCTGATTCATTTGGTCTGTAATAAATTTTGTAATAACTACTGGGGTGTATAGTGAAAGGGATGGGATTGAATGCATGCAAAAGGGGTAGATACCATGTTTTAGGGATATTCACTTTCAAAATTCAGCACCTCATGTAGATACCATGTTTTAGGGATATTTACTTTCAAAATTCAGCATCTCATGTAGATACCATGTTTTAGGAATTATTATTTTCAAAATTCAGCATCTCATGTAGATACCATGTTTGTAGGACTTACTACTTTCAAACCTCTGCATCTCACATAGATACCATGCTCATAGGTTTTCTGCATTTCGTATAAATACCATGCCCATAAATCGTTGTTGAAACTCTGCATATCATATAGATAATATGCCTATAGGACTTCCTGCATTTTGCATATGCATCTGTCACTAGGCCATCTGTTACTAGGCAAATCTTCTTATAGGATTTAAAATAACCAATTGCATATAGATGACCTGCCCATAGGATCTCTGCATGACAATAACAGCGATAAAATCAGTAACGCCTAGAGAGCATGCCTATAGGAGCTATCAACTAAATCTGAATCGCCCATTCGCTCCTAAGTTTAAAATCAGTGGTAATTTGTTTAACACTCGCAGAGCTTACAACCAACAATTCTTTTTTTGTTTTGCAATCAGTTTATTCCTCCATTAATAGATATCATGCCTATAGGTCCCGTTTAACACATAGGCAAATAGTTAAATAATTAATCAACTATGTCACTTTTCGACAACTACATCTAAGCTGGACTAATTTTGACTCCCTATCTGGGAAATATGTGGTAAATCAACCTATCCTACGCCTTAATTTAATTCAGACCAAACCAGTATTTGCAAGTCGTGCTAAACAATCTGTTTCCTTAAGTGAGGAGGCATGTTTGAGCCTTTAACTGCTATTTGTTTCCCCTTAACTGCTTATGTGTTTTTGTTTGTCGCCTTAGACTTTTATCCTTTTAAACTCTGAAAAGCCCCAACTCCCTCCCCTTTAGGATTAGTAGTCCCAAATGCCTCCGAGATTGATAGGACTGGGTCGGGTAATAGCATGCAATAAGTAACGATACCATTCTGCGCTTAACACCTTAACGGGGTGGGAAGGGTAGACATGGAGATGATGATCACGCGATAACACCATGCGTACGATTGGCTACCGGTGTTGTGTGGATGATCCATGTGTTTCACAAACCCAGGACCCCTTTCCCTTGTGTAACTTTATTATTATTTTATCAATAAAACTCTATATCTCATTTCAGTCACCAAATTCCTTCTTTTTACTGGCACTATTCTCTTCTTTTCAAAATTTACGTTTATTCATTTCTTTGTTTCAATATCTGCACTTGGACATTTTTCTTAAACAAATTATGAGATCACTTAGACCTCAATTTCAACATGTTTGTTACGTACCTATTTGCAACCCTTATGTGTGGAATTATTTATACTTGTCTGCATTTAAAGTCACAACATAGCATGGCCGGGAACCACACTAGTAGATCTTGAGGGGTGCCTAACACCTTCCCCTCGAGATAATTTCTAGCCCTTACCCGAACTCTTGTTTTCCAACTCAAAAACCCTTAGTGTCCTAATTCACTTAATCGTTAGGTGGCGACTCTTCAAATCCAAGACCCAATTCCCAAACGGTAATAGAGTTGTCCTCCCAAATGTCGTAAACCCGATTTCGCGAGAAAAAGGAGGCGTCGACAGCATGGCGACTTTGCTGGGGATTCTTTAAGGCTTTTACCACTTCATGTTATGTGTGACTTTACTGCTTCTTTACTGCTTTATTTAATGTCTTTATTCGAAACTGACTTGGCTTTTGTTTCTTTTTCTTTAACGCTTTCATTTACTGCTTTCCTTCAATGCCGTTGTAATTTTTGAGCAATTATTGTAATCATTATGAACGTGAAAATACGTGACAACTTGTTTCATTCCTGTAATTGCATCTTCAACATCATATTCCACTCGTGCCAAACAAATACCATAGCAACGCTTATAATGAGTGGTTGCGCCCTTCCAATATTATCACCCCCTAAATTTGGCAAAGGCATATTTGCGGTAAAACCAGTCGATTAGCGGTGCAGTCGATGGTTCCGTGCCTTTCCCTTTTGAGTTGTCCGCTCAAGGGTACCAGTCTAATACCCCATAGAAACCTTATTCTGTTTAACTATGCATGCATCATTGTCAAACCTAGCCAAGTCAGTTATGCAGTCCACATAATGACTCTTTAAGATAGCCTTGTCCAAAGTCCACTGGGTTTCCTTGGAACCCAAATGGACAACACCATGTTCTGTGCATTTATTTGGAGAACTAAATGCCATTATGCTAATTATTGGTTTAAATAGTCGAGTCCGGTGGGGTAAGGGTCTAACCCTTTTTGTTTGGCAGGAAATGAATGACAAAGTTCCCGACTTCGGTATGGTCAACATACCCTCACTCTTGCTGACCTGGTGGAGGAACCTCCCATCATGTAACCAAATCAATGAATGGAAAGAGAGAGTCACCAGGGCTAGTGAGAAGCTGGAATATCTGGAATACAGTCTGCTGGAGTTGGAAGGGTAAGTGAGAAAAAGAGTTACCGACTATCAAAACATTGAGGAAGGCAAAGGAGAACGCCTGGCGAAGGCATTTTTACTGGAAAATCTGCGCGAGCTGGAGGATCTGATCAATGAGAACATTCAATCTGAAGAAGGTCCTTCTAGGACCAAGTAGTTAGGAGTCTTTCCTTTGCTTTAAATGTAATAAGGCCAATGGCTATTAGTGACATTTTACTTTCCGCAATTTTAGTGTCGTTTTGGGACTCGTCTTATTTTTATCAATAAAATGAGGCATTTAGCATTATAAGTTCTCCAAATCAACTTGTCGCTAGGCCTACCTCGGGCACAACGAGGCACCCAATTTAGGACACGATTTTCTTACACTATGTGTTTAAATATTGCAACATTTTTTCTCATAAGCCTCACTAACTTATTTCCTTTTTTGTTTTTACTTTTGTTTTATTCCCCTCCCCAAAAGGTTAGTTCGTGCACTCTGGCATCATCCTCCGAGTCCTATCAAAAACAAGAACAAAGCAA
The DNA here is from genome assembly GCF_001879085.1 of Nicotiana attenuata. NCBI lineage: Eukaryota > Viridiplantae > Streptophyta > Magnoliopsida > Solanales > Solanaceae > Nicotiana > Nicotiana attenuata. The sequence continues at coordinate 12,999 of NW_017679170.1, forward strand.
AAATGGAAGACTTGAGCAACATTAGGAAGGAGAACTCGGTTGAAAGGGTAGAGGTTCCTCAGGGTATTCAGGTTTCCAAAGAAAGTGCCGCCCAGCTCGAACAGAAGTTACTGGAATTTCAGGAAGAATTGAACCAAGTTCGGAACTTGGCAAACTTGTCATTTTCTCTCAATACCCCAGATGTCAACTTTCCCAATACTCAAAACCCTATACCTCCACAGGACACCCCGAAACCACAGAAACAAGCCGCTTCCCATCAGAACTGCAACACATGTCACACCTCAAACAACACCCCGCTCCTCGTTCCCGAACCACTAAACACAAATGATCATCCCCACCATACCCCTATCTATATGGAAACCACACCACACTATACTCAACCTATTTCAAGCATTCCTGAGTCTGATGACAAGTACTCTCTTATCAGGAACCTGGCCACAGAACTCAAGAAGCTGACTAGCCGAGTCCAAGGTGTTGAAGGAAACAAAGGTATTGAGGGGCTGAATTATGAGGACCTTTGCATTCAGCCAGATGTCGAACTTCCTGAGGGGTACAAACCTCCCAAGTTCGAGATGTTCGATGGCACCGGGGATCCCAGAGTTCATTTAAGGACATACTGCGACAAACTGGTCGGAGTCGGAAGGGATGAAAAGATTCGCATGAAGCTCTTTATGAGAAGTCTGAAAGGGGATGCTCTGTCTTGGTACATTAGCCAAGACCCCAAGAAGTGGACAAACTGGGTAGGTATGGCGTCCGATTTCATGGATAGGTTCAGATTCAATACGGAGAATGCGCCAGATGTATTCTACATCCAGAATTTGAAGAAGAAACCTACAGAGACATTCCGCGAGTATGCTACTCGTTGGAGATCAGAGGCTACTAAGGTCAAGCCAGCCTTGGAAGAAGAATAGATGAACATGTTTTTCGTCCGAGCTCAGGATCCACAGTATTATGAGAGGTTGATGTTGATCGAAGGCCAGAAATTCTCCGACATCATCAAGCTAGGAGAAAGGATTGAGGAAGGCATTAAAAGTGGTATGGTCACTAATTTTGAGGCATTGCAGGCTACCAACAAGGCTCTACAGTCTGGTGGCACGTCCAAGAAAAAGGATGTGAGTGCCGTGATGGTTGCACAAAGAACGAAATCCCCAGTAAAATACCAAGCTTACCCAGTACCTCCTCTCACATATCAACCTACCCCTAATTACCAAACACCCCCGCCTTCCTACCAAGCTCCACCACCTACTTACCAATCATCTCCACCTCCCACATATCAACCTACCTCACCAAGATATTCCCAACCCGCATCCGTCTACCAAGCCTATAATGCTCAACCCTCTCGCTATCAATCACCTCCCACCCGCCAATATTTCCCCGGGCCACGCCCTAACTTCGACCGTAGACCTCCCAAGTAATGCACCGCCATCGCCGAACCAATCGACCAGATATATGAAAGACTCAAAGCTGCCGGTTACGTCACCCCAATCCCTGCCATAACTCCAGAAAATCCTTCCCAATGGGTCAACCCAAACAAAACCTGTGCATACCATTCCGGCATGAAAGGGCATACCATTGATGAGTGCCGATCTCTGAAGGATAAAATCCAAGCCTTAATTGACAACAAGATCATCGTGGCAAAAGAGCCCGCTCCCAATGTTCGCAACAATCCCCTGCTTAATCATAAGAGTGGAAGTGTGCACATAATCGAGGCAGAAGATGATTGGGACCCCAAAGGATCGATCGGATTAATCGCTGAAGATGACGAGCCAAAGAAACCAACGGTCACACTTAATCCAATTGTAGTCCAGATTCAGCCTTCTGAAGATGCTGAAGTAAACATGTCCATACCACTTGAGTTCGAGGCACCTCCTTCTGCAAAGACGCAGGGACCAATCGAGGTCGAGTTTGGGTCCCCAAAGGCGCCTGAGCCCTTTGAAGTTGCTGTATTACCTTCCAAGGCAAGGGTGTCTATTCCAGTAGCTATGACAGCCATAACACCGTTCCACACAAAAGCCATACCGTGGGACTACACAGCCGAGGCGAGAAGAAAAGGGAAAATCAGGTCGGGGAAGCAATTGCAGCACAGGGTATGACCAGAACAGCAGGATTTATACTCCGGAGCATTTAGCTGAATAGTGTAAGCCTATGGACGGCCTATTGAAACTGGGCCCGATGATCTCTGGAGAAAGATACAAGCAAAAGAATACTCAGTCGTTGATCAACTGAATAAAACACCGACACAAATCGCCATCCTAGCTCTGCTGCAAAGCTCCAATGCACATAAGAACGCCTTGATAAAGATACTGAGTGAGGCATATGTACCCAGCAACATAACTGGAGGAGAAATGGCGAACATGGTAGGGCAGATACTGGAAAGTCATAAAATCACTTTCCACGAGGATGAGTTGCCCCCAGAAGGTTTAAGCCACAACAAAGCGTTGCACATCACTGTGCAGTGTGAAGACTATTTCATCACCAGGACTTTGATTGACGGAGGGTCCAGCCTAAACATTTGCCCATTAGTGACCCTCAAAACATTGGGGAAGAGTCTACATGAAATCAAAGATGGAGCCATCAACGTCAAGCTTTAGACGAGTCCCAAAGGTCCACCATTGGGGAAATCAGTTTATGTCTGCAAATGGGACCAACTTGGTTCAACGTTGACTTTCAAGTGATAGACATCCCAGCCTCCTACAACTTACTACTGGGACGACCCTGGATCCACGCCGCTGGAGCTGTAGAATCAACCCAGCACCAGGCACTGAAGTCCGAGTGGAATCACCAAGAGGTGATTATTCATAGAGACGGTAGTAATCCCATATACAGTCGTCAGACCATCCCAACAATCGGAGGAAGAAGGAAGATAGGCGGAGAAACCTACCATCACATTGAGCGAGTCAACACCGTAGACAAGGACAAGTGGTGGGATAAAAAGATCGAAAGTATACTGAATTGGTGTGGATACGAGCCTGGCAAGGGACTTGGCAAAAACCTCCAGGGAATCGCCAAACCCATCAAGCTGAAAAAACATGGTACCACTTTTGGTTTGGGATACGAGTACACCTGGGAAGAATTCAAAGACTGGTCGCCACCCTGGCGCAATCCCTACTACCCACTGGAGCATCCGATACCTCGCCTGGAGCAAACTTTCCAGCCAGCAAATGTCATATACGAGTCAGAAGAAGAGGAAGCATTAGCAACAACGAGGAACTTGTTCCTGGAGCACGATAACATAGACTGTTGTGTCATTTTCGAGGAGGAGGGGGAGGAAGGCCCTTCCATACAAGCCGTGAGCGGAGGAGCGCACCTCAACAATTGGTCCATCAGAACCACCAAGGCCCGAAAACTTCAGGGTAGCAAGGCTGAACAAAGCACTATGCATTATCTTTTACTTTTCGCTAGTTGATTTCCTTTCCGTACTTTCTTTAAATTTCGAAAAGAGCTCCGATATTCAAAACAATTATGGAATTTATCAAAGTATTTCAATTTCTTATAAATCTTGCCCTATTATTTTCTCTATCATTTACTTTATTTACACAGCATTACTATTACTGATCTTGATGAACCGACGAATGTGACATGCGACGAGACAACGCAACAAACGAATACAGACTCAAAAGAGGATGATATACCAAAAGAGGTTGTTAAAGAGGTTGAGAACTTTGAAAATAGGCCTAAGTCTAACTGGACGAAACTGAGGTTGTCAACTTGGGGGATACAGAGAATGTCAAAGAAACGCGCATCAGTGTTCACCTGTCACCATCAGAAAAGGAAGAGTACACGAAATTCTTAAAAGAATATAAGGACATATATGCCTGGTCGTATGATGATATGACCGGTCTCAGTACATCTATTGTAGCTCACAAACTGCCAACAGATCTGACATGTCCGCTGGTAAAGCAGAAGCTCAGGAAGTTCAAGCCAGACATGAGTTTGAAAATCAAGGAGGAAGTTACCAAACAAGTCAAAGCCAAGGTCCTCAGAGTAGTGGAGTATCCAACGTGGTTAGCCAACATTGTGCCAGTGCCGAAGAAGGACAGGAAGGTCAGAGTCTGTGTCGACTACCGGGATCTCAACCGGGCCAGTCCGAAAGACGACTTCCCCTTGCCAAACATACACATTCTGATCGACAACTGCGCCAAGCACGAGCTGCAGCTTCGTTGATTGTTTTGCCGGGTATCATCAGATATGGATGGACGAAGAAGATGCGGAGAAAACGGCTTTCATTACGCCGTGGGGGATGTATTATTACAAGATGATGCCGTTTGGATTAAAGAATGCTGGGGCCACCTACATGAGGGCCATGACTACTATTTTCCATGACACGATTCACAAAGAGATCGAGGTGTATGTAGATGATGTCATCATCAAATCCAAGAAAGCCACTGACCACATGGAAGATCTGAGGAAGTTCTTCAATAGATTGAGAAGGTACAACTTGAATCTGAATCCCGCCAAAGTGCATTCGGGGTTCCTGCCGGGAAACTGTTAGGGTTCATCGTAAGTCGATGAGGGATAGAACTAGATCCGTCAAAGGTTAAGTCCATTCAAGAATTGCCACCACCAAAGAACAAGAAAGAGGTCATGAGTTTCTTGGGGAGACTCAACTACATCAACCGGTTCATAGCTCAATCCACTGTCATTTGTGAGCCCATCTTTAAGATGTTGAAGAAGGACGCCGCTACCAAATGGATTGATGATTGCCAGAAAGCCTTCGACAGAATCAAGGAATACCTGTCAACGCCGCCAGTTTTGGTTCTGCCCGAACCGGGTAGACCGTTATTGCTCTACCGTGCGGTACTGGATGGGGCATTCGGTTGTGTTTTGGGACAACATGATGAAACGGGGAGAAAGGAGCAAGCCATCTACTATCTCAGCAAGAAGTTCACCCCGTACGAGGCCCTGTATTCCCTGCTAGAACGCACCTGTTGTGCTCTGACTTGGGTAGCTCAGAAGTTAGGCATTATTTCTGTGCCTATACCACTTATCTCATATCAAGGATGGATCCGCTGAAGTACATCTTTCAGAAGCCCATGCCCACGGGCAAGCTAGCCAATGGCAAA
>NW_017679171.1:0-2646 GCF_001879085.1 Nicotiana attenuata
ATAATTATTCACAAGGTAACACACACTAGACTACCTGTAAATTATACGGGATGACATGAACCAGAAGAAATGAAAACTGACCAAGTATAACATACAGGAGGACAAGGTAACACACACTAGATTACCTGTAAATTATACTAGATGACATGAATCAGAAGGAATGAAAACTCATTCCTGTATAACATACCGGACAACAAAAACACACACTAGTCTACCTAATGAAATGCAAGACTAAATAAAATAGAAGGAACAACTACTTACATTGACAATGTCACTAACATTAACTTTTGATGAAGATTGGAGAAGATATGATTGATTCACCTTGAAAAGCTTATATTTCTATTAATTAAATAGAAATATAAATAGTTAGATAAAAACAAAATATATGAGCACAAGTATAAATTAAAAATTCACATACGATTAACTTACAGTTGTTTTCTTAAAGAAATCATCGCAAAGTGAGTCATATTTTGGACATCCAATGCTTGAGTAAGACAACATCCTTATTGGCCCCCGATCCTCATATATTGAATATTGACGGAAATCATTGAACACTTCCATAATCCATACATTAAACAAGAAGGGGAATCCAAGTGACGTATAAGATGCGATCCTACCAATAGGTTTGTCTTTCACAGATTCTGTTTTCAGAAGATGAGACAAATTGTCAATAAGTTCTTGAAAGCAGTAACTCCCCTATGGAAAAGAAGAACAAAGTTCTGGATCGTCTATGATTTTCATATTACGTTCACTTATATTTCTTTTAATGTCTTTACCCAAAAGAACAGTTTCTAATATGTATATCTCAGCAAGCTTAACAGCATCTTCATCACAGACCTCAACATCATCACATATATCATCTGCTGCACCATCACGGAGTCGAGAACGCTTTGTGATAAATTTATACAAATGTTCTACCTTCAAACCTTTTGGCACATCAGAGAAATACCGTTTCTTCAAACGGTTATCTCTATCATCAACAAAACTATAATCAGATGCCTCAATCTTCAATCCGGTTATAGAATGGAAATCATCTTCTGTAAGCTAAGTCGTTATCAAAAACTCTAAAAACCATTTTGCTTTTATCCTTGTAAAAAACTTGAAAAAGCAACATACAATGAGTCAACTTCCCAGAGTGACCCACGTCATCCAACTCTAAAAATTTCCCAAACACACCATTCTTTAACTGTTCCATTTGAGTTCCACACAAAAACTCTGAAATTGTTTTCTTAAATTTTCGATCGCCTTTCCAATAACAATCAGCAGCAAACCACTTCTTAAGATCATAAAATCGATCTCCCTCCTAAAATCAAAATATAACACAGATAAGCAACATTTCATGTAATTTTAAGATAAAAACTTCAACATTTTAGAAATACGTACCTTCAATATATAACTTGATGATTCCATTTCTATAAAATCATCAAAAAAACATATTACAAATCAGATAATAAACACAATCAGAATCCCAGTATATATATGAGAAATAAATTATCAAAATAACTCATTCACTAAAATGAACAGAAGAACAGTCTATAGATTGCAGTCTTCCAGCATAATATACTGGATCAGACTAAAATACAAGATATGAAAATCGAAAACAGCATAATAATCATGCGGTATAATATACTGGAGAAAAAAGCTTACACACAGGAGAAACTCTGTAAAATATACTGGACTTAAAAAATACTTGTCTATAGTATAATATTCATTCAGTATAACATACTGGAAGCCAAACATTCATATGATAGATGTCCCCTTACAATAATCTATCCTAAACAGAACTCGTCCAGTATAATATACTGGAGAAATATTAAACACAGGTGGTGTCCTGTATATTATATTGGATTGAAACAAAACTCAACTATATGCTAGACCAAATTCAACTTGTCCAGTATAATATACTGGAGAAAAAAATTACACACAGGTGGTGTCCTGTATATTATACTGGATTGAAACAAAACTCAACTATATGCTATCCCAAACTCAACACCTCCAGTATAATATAATGGAAAAAAAGATTACACACACGTGATGTCCTGTATATTATACTGGATTGAAACAAAACTCAACTATATGCTAGCCCGAACTCAACTCCTCCAGTATAATATAATCGAAAAAAAGATTACACACAGGTGATGTCCTGTATATTATACTGGATTGAAACAACTAAACTATATGCTATCCCAAACTCAACTCCTCCAGTATAATATAATGAAAAAAAGATTACACACAGGTGATGTCCTGTATATTAAAACTCAATTATATGCTAGACCAAACTCAACTCTTCCAGTATAATATAATGGAAAAAAAGATTACAAACAGGTGATATCCTGTATATTATACTAGATTGAAACAAAACTCAACTATATTATAATATTCATCCAGTATAACATACTGGAAGATAAACATACACAAGACAGACTCCCAGTATAATATACTGCACAAATTTTACTAAATTTAATAAACAAAAAACATAATCAAAACCCACATAGTTGACGTCTACTATTCGCACACAGCAGACGTCCCGTAAAATATAATGGAATGAAACAAAACTCAACTATATTATAATATTCATCCAGTATAACATACTGGAAGATAAAGATTCACAAGACAGACTTCCAGTATAATATACTGAACAAATTT
>NW_017679171.1:2756-18058 GCF_001879085.1 Nicotiana attenuata
AACTATATTATAATATTCATCCAGTATAACATGCTGGAAGATAAACATACACAAGACAGACTTCCAGTATAATATACTGAACAAAATTTTACTAAATTTAATAAACAAAAAACATAATCAAAACCCACATAGTAGACGTCTACTATTCGCACACAGCAGATGTCCCGTAAAATATAATGGAATGAAACAAAACTCAACTATATTATAATATTCATCCAGTATAACATGCTGGAAGATAAACATACACAAGACAGACTTCCAGTATAATATACTGAACAAAATTTTACTAAATTTAATAAACAAAAAACATAATCAAAACCCACACAGTAGACGTCTACTATTCGCACACAGCAGATGTCCCGTAAAATATAATGGAATGAAACAAAACTCAACTATATCAAAATTTGACAAGAACTGAAGAAATCTAAAATACAGATGAAACAAGAAAATACTTGAAAATTAAACCTAATATATAGAGACTAGAAAAAATTTGAAAAAGAAATTACTAGAATGACAAAATTACCAGAAATAAGACAAACTAATGAACAGAGAAAAATCGTAAAAGTTAAAATAGAACAAATATTTAAACCCTAACGGTACTGAAATCAACAATAATAACGAAAATTAAACCTAAACAACCAACAATAATAACGAAAATTCAAACACATTATCGTAAAAAACAAAACTCACCCATAATTTTGAAGAAAATTGGACATAACCCAGACAAGATCCGAAGAAAAGTGCTTTCTCAGGAAAGCTAAATCCGTACAATTCTATAAAACAAAGAGAAAGGCGATAAAAAGTTACTAAACAGTATGTTAAAAATGTCAAGGGCAATTATGTCATTTTACCATACATTTTAAGTTAAAATGGCTAGAAATCGATTACATTTAGATTGGTGGCTATTTTTCAATAGCCAACCGAAAAACTGGCTACGCCATACAATTTTGACCTTCTAATGGTATCTGGAAAATTTCACTCCCATCATCATCAAGCCGCCCAATAGAAGTTTGAAACTGTATTTGTGTCACTTTTCCTTTATTTGTACTTCTTTTTTTCCAAATTGACATCTTCTTGTAGAGTTGCAGACGTTTGTTAAGCTCTTGACTAAGATGGTATATTGTTCGAGAGACTTAAACTTGAATGAAGAAAGGTCTAGCGCTCGCTACATAAATTAAGCCAATGGTTCACAAGAGGGAGAAAGAAAAACAAAGATAGAAGCTGTTGGGAAAAGTAATAACCCCGCCCAGGAATAATATTAACGGCAAATAATAATAACACAAAAGAGTAACAGTGACACCAACTCTTTTAATAGGGTAAAATACAATACCCGAGCAGCGCAATATTACCACTATAATATTACAACTCAATAGTGACAAGAGACTACTACGATTTTGAAAGAAATAACACTCTTCACTTCTAGGCCTAGGTGGTATGACATGAGCCCTACGGCTGTCATCTCAAACTCACGGGACATATCTTTCTTAAAAGATTCAAACAAACTTGGGTTATTACCCGTGAAAATAAGATCATCAACATAAAGACAAACAAGCAAGATATCTCCATTAGTATGAACTTTAAGATAAAGAGAATATTCATGGAGACAACAAGTAAGCCCATTGTCTTGAAAATACTTATCGATACAACTATTTCATGCTCGTGGGGCTTGCTTCAATCCATATAAAGCTTTATTCAACTACAGCATTTTATCTTCGTGGTTTTTGACCATGAAGCCCAATAGGTGTTCAACATAGACTTCTTCTTCAAGATAGCCTTTCAAGAAGGCTGACTTGACATCTACTTGATGGATCTTCCACTTCATTTGCGCCGTCAAAGAGATCAGGAAACGAATCGTCTCCATGCGGGAAACAGGTGTCGCACCCCATTTTTCTCGCGAAAGCAGGTTTCGACATTGACAACTCTTTTAAAGGAAGGGTTAAAAGAGAAGAGTCGCCACCTAACGATTTTTTAAGGTGCTTTAGGGCACCTTTTTTGCAAATAACTCTGTTTCAACTAGTCAACGTCACCAAAGATCGGGTAAGACCTCAAAGAGAAGGTGTTAGGCACTCTTCGAGGTCCACAACTGTGGGTCCCGACCGAACTTGAATTATATGGATTAGTTAAATAAATGGAGAGAGAGAGAGAGCACAAAGTTTGGGAATTTTATTATAAAAGATTTTTGAATAGATGAGTACATAGACTTAATTCAAATAGAGGAGAAATAAGATTGGGGGGGGGGGGGGGTTCCTAATTTTTTAGCCTAAAGGATCACCCCGTGCAACATAAATAATACTTCTTAACTCCCTCGGGATGGGGTGTTACTCATATTACTCAGCGGGCACAGACTATCATCTCCTGCTACGCGATTACTATGTTAAAGTTGTTACCTAAAAGCGTTCTAATTCAATTATAGGTTGTTCTCTATGGGTGCACTACCCGTCCCATACCTATGGTCCATGAGGTATTGGACCTCTTATTTGGGTGGTTCTAGACCTTACTTAGGCTGCTTAGAAATGTCAAAACTAGGCGACATACAAAAACACATTGGACTTCACATATAGGCAGTTAAGGCTCAAATTCGCCTCCACACTTAAGCAACAAATGCACACAAGACAAATTATGTATTAAGCAGTTCAAAATTAATAACTCAAATCCTATAGACATGATTTCTATGTGATAAAGCATCAAGACATACAAGCAGTTTCAGAGGCTGGGCGTTGCTCATAGATAGGGTTATATACGCTGATTATTGAGATTATAGGTTTCCAGTTATTAAACCTGTTATGTCTAGATGACTCGTGCGGTAAGGGGTAATGAAAAACTATTGAGAGGAGCCCAGAATTATTTACACATCGACAATGGCCTAATTGCACAGTAAACCATATTGAGAGATGCAGCATTGACCCTTATTAAGACGAACAGTGGTATCCTATAGCCAGGATCTCTAATGATTAGCACTTGGAGTTGATTTTATTATTATACTTAACCCTATAGACATGTTTCTAGGTGAACAGTGTGATGCAGTAACAAATGAGATGGTTGCAGTCCTATAAGCTTGGTTTCTAGTGGACAGTAAGAGATAATAGCAAAAGAGGTGATCAAAATCCTATAAGCATGATATCTAACGAACATGCTAAAGCGAATTGAAGGAAAGTTCAGTGACATCTGTTCCTATGGGAAGGTTTTCTAATAACAGGTAGCAGCCAGAATAATTGAAGCATTTGAGCCCATGCTTTGCTAGTAGACAAGTAGTGTGAGTGTGTGTTTTTCCTAATGGCATGATTTCTACAGTGTGCATAGAGAGTGAATGACACATATAGTAAACATATTACAAAGTCCTATAGGCATGTTATCTACCCGTTGCATGTAGGTACTAAATTCTACCCATTTCCTTTTACTAACAACCCCAATTGTTCATACAAGGATTGTTACATGCCCAATAATGAGTAAAGTAGCAATATTACATAACAATGAACATGTCTATAGTAGGCCCAAATAAAATACCTAAATATCCAGGCCTTCAACAAAGCCACGTTCAATACACTACCCAAAGGTTCATAGAAGAGTCCAAACCAGTTTACTTAACCACAACATCAAGTGTTGCACCACTCGGAACAACCAATACAGGCACACGGTACATGACAGAGAAGTAGGATAATAGGAACAGTTCTGGAGATTGAGGGAGTGACTAGGACCAAGCCCTAGTGTGTCAGAGTTCATAAGGGCCTCAATTGGACCCCGAGCAGTGCTCACACTAGGGAGGCCAACAATAGAACCTAGATAGCCTTGGCTTTCAGCCGGCTAAGAATGAGAATTCAGAATAGCAAAGTATCAAGCAAGGAGAGTGGATAGTGATAGAGAAATAGGAATCAAGTAATACACCAAATTGAACATACAGGGCTGTAGACATGTAATTTTTGATCCTCCCCAAGATTTTACATATTTTAGCATTTAAATACTTAGTTTAGGTCTAATATAGTTATTTCAACTAATTTTGACTCTTTTACTTTATTTCGTCACAAAATAAAAATTACAAAAAAATATTTTCTTTTATTTAGCTAATGGATATTTTTATTATGTACCTTTCAAATAATTAAAAAAATACAAAAATAGTACCTTATTTTTTTATCTTTATATAATCTTGAAAATACAAAAAAAAAAGTTTCATGTTTTAATATAGTTTAGCTTAATTAATTAGAATTATTTTTTGCATTGTGTAATATTTTTATATTTTATTAAAGGAGGTGTTGGACCACAATTTTAAGAGCCTTAGAGCCCAATTTTAGGACCCAATTCGAACTTAGCCCATAAATTCAAGCCCAATACCCAATACCCATTAAGCTAACCCTAGAGACTCTTCTAGATTTTTCTTCTTAAAAAATAAAATAAAATAAAAACCTAGACAAAAAGACCTATCATCCGCCGTTACACCAAAAGACCCCCCCCCCCCCCNCCAAAAGACCCCCCCTCCCCATTCTGTCTTCTTCTCTAAAGAAAGGAGCCATTTCCATGGCTTTTGCTTAACAAAAAACAGACTCTTAAGATCAGCCGTGACCCTAGTTCATCTTCTTCGTGGAATCAAAAACAAGAAAACCCTAGGACCCTTCAACCAAACAGCCGCAGAACCCAAGAGACCTAATCAGCTGCTAACCTAGCACATAAGAACGCCTAAGTCTAAAAAGTCAGGAGCTAAAACCTAAAGCTACAGCTACCTGGACCTAAGACCAAAGGAGATCCGCCGCTGTTCCTGTCCAAACGACCCTCACCTCGCCGGAAATCCATCCCTTCAACGACCAACTACCTTTTTCTTCCCAAGCAGTGACCAGCGACAACCAACAAGCAGTTGCTACTGCTTCTTTAACTCACTCACGACCGCCACAATAACCAGAACGCAACCTTCTCTCTCATTTTTCTGTCGCTCCTCCGTCGCCGGCGAGGTTCCAGTGCCGTCGAGGTCGCGTTCGAGTTCCGTCGTGGATCCCAGTCGAATTTGTTGTAGGTCCTTCAAAGGAGGTTCTTCTTATTTAATCTAAAGATTTGTTATTAAAAGTCATCTTATTCCTTATTCAATATTGTTACATGTTTGTTTTGTTCTGATGTTTAAGTATTTCAAGCTAGATTCGTTTCTGTGTTCTTTATTACTCCAAATTTGTTTATTGATATTTTGGTAGTCTCAGAAGTGGGAATTTTGGTTTGGTGGGACAATTTCGAGTCGAGAAAGATCATTGTAGTAAAATGAAAATGATAGAAGCACTGCTTCTCTATTCTGTGGTGTAGTGTTCCAGATTTTAAAAAATGGATAAAAGAAGAGGATACATAAAACTAGTGCACAAAAGGAGTACATTGTTAATTATGTTGTTTCCATAGATAATCATGTTTTAGTTGAGGGATGATCGGAAACCCCTGAGTTAGCACATATAGTGCAATAGCTTGCTCGTTCCCTTCAACACAAGCAACCTCTATGTATTTTCTCTGTCCTAACCTCAATTCTTATAAGAAAATAAATAATTGATGAATATTCGTGGCTTGCTTTAGGCGTGACTTAATATATCATCGTGATTGTGTACACGTTCGCGTGACATAATTACGATTCTTTTAAAAATAAATTGAGGTATGCGTTCGCGCAACTTCAACCAAACTTTCTTAATGATAATAAAGCGTTATTAATTATGGACACGTTCGCGTGACATGATTTTTTGACGCGTCAAAACAAATGGGTACACGTGCATGTGACCTGTTTAAAGATAATTTCTTAATTAAAAGAGGCAAATGCACATAGGTTCTAAAATAAGTAAGTGGACAATTTGATTAAGCCAAGTATGATCAAAGCGATCGTGCTAAAACTACGGAACTCGGGAATGCCTAATACCTTCTCCCGGGTTAACAGAATTCCTTACCCGAATTTATGTGTTCGTAGACCATAGATAAGAGTGGGCTTCCTCGATTCGGGATTTTAAACCTGTGACTTGGGAGACCGTAAATTATCCCAGGTGGAGACTCTGATTTTTATATAAATAATCCCGTATCGATTGTCACTTAAATTGGAAAAACTCCCTTATACGCCCTCTCGGGGTAGTAAAAAGGAGGTGTGACAGCTCTGGCGACTCTGCTGGGGAGTAGAACCCAGAACTTCTGGTTCAGGGTTCAAGAATTTGAGCTTGTTAATGTGATTTTTACTTGGCTTTATTTATTGTTGATATTACTGTATTTTGTGAACCTAATGTGCTAATGGCTGTTTATTTACCATTTCAATATTGCTTGAATTTTATTATAATGCCTTCTTATGCCACCCTTCTAAGTCTTCTAAAATATGGTGCACACGTACGCGTGACCCACTTTCTGTTAGAAGTCATACCAATTAGAACGGGGCTTGGGTCAGCAACAAGGCCGGGTAGACTTTTGTGCTCCCGGTACGTTGCCCCCGCCCCGGCTCGAGCTGTCCGCTCGGGTAAGCCAGGTCTAGAACACAACCCCAGGTTTAAAACCTAGAATAACATGACCTCATGCCGACTCCCTAGTAGGCACGTTTGTTTGCATCATGTGCATTTGACTTAGGGGACTCAACACAGGGGTTGGGTCCGTCTAGGACAGGTGTACCCAAAAATAAAAGACCATCCTGATGCATCCTATGTGCTACATGTTGCATTTCTTCAAGGGTAAAAGGGTTATTTGGCAGACCAATGATGGTTGAGGATAAATGAGAAAAAAAGAGAGGGTGAAGTGTGAAAATAAAAGAAGTAGGGCCCAGTTATGTTTTTCTTTCACATTTGTTTGAGAAAAAGACCAAAAAAAAAATAAAAATTGAAAAATCCAAAAAGATTTTGCAATTTCCCATCATTTTCCAAAAAAAAAAAAAATCAAAAAGAAAAAGAAAAAGAAAATCCAAAAAGAGTTTGCATGTTTCATCATTTTTCAAAAAAGACAAAAAATATATTTTCTCCAAATTAGTTATTTTTTTTGTTTCTCGCCTGTATCCAATCTGCCCGAACTACGCATACCTGATTCTCGTCTTTCGGTGCGGGATACGTAGGCAGCCCACATGGGGTCCGGTCTTCCTAGTTAGTCTTAGGTTCTTGGCTTCGCGGGGTCTTAGCCAAATCTTGCACTTCTAGTCACCTTTTGGCCACATTAAGCCATTTTGCAAAAATAGCCTCAATCATATCTAGCATGTGTCCGTTGTGAAGTTTTATTGTCTCACATAGTGTTTTAAGTCTTTATGTGGTCTTAATTTTCTCATACAGGTGCGGATCTACTTACCGGAGTTTGAGCATGACAGACACCCCGGACCATCCGGTCAGGATCGCTCATTCAGGAGTTTGCTTAAGGAGATTTTTATTTTTATTTTTATGTTTTGAATCTGTTTTTCTTTTTATGTCGTCTTTTACCTTCTAGTTTTGTACAGTAATGTCGAATATTTTAGGCGATGTTAAGTTTGTCGAGTTTTTTTCGTTTTTGTTATTGTATTTCCTATTTTGTATTTGAAAAAATATGTTATAAATAAAAAATAACAAAAAAAAAAGAGATTTTGCATTTATATATTTCCGTTAGAAGTTTTCTTTAGAATACTAATCCTAGAAATTAAAAAAAATCATTTGAGGTGGTTTTCCTTAGGAAATTAATATCTAGAACTCAAAATAAAAATTGCTTTTATATTTCTTTTAGCATATTGATACTAAAAATTCGAACAAAAAAATGAATTTTCTTTTGATACTTCTTTAGAAGTTTTCTTTCAGATATCAATTCCAAAAAATCCAAAAAGATTTTCTTTTGAGGTTCTTCTTTGGGAGATTAATGAAAAACAGAAAAAATATTCTTTTTATTTTCACTAGAACTTTAGGACATTATGTATAGAAGAGAAAAAAAAACATACTTTATTTTTTGTTTATCTTTAGTGTTTTTCCCTTAGGTAATCAAAAACTGAAATCCAAAAATACTTTTTTTATCTTTTTCATTTCTCGTTGCGAAGTCTTTCTCTAGGATATCAAATGAAAATTCAAAATATTTTTCTTTGATTTGTTTTTTAGATTTACTTCCTAAAAAAATCAAATAATATTTTTCTCTTCTATGGTTTTTTTCCTTAATAATTTCTCATAGAGTATCTGTTTCAAAAAGAAAAGATATATGCTCGTTTAAGCTTGAGTTTAGAATAGGTTATAGAATATTAAGTCTAGAAAATTCAAAAAGAAAAAAAAGATTTGCTTCTTTTATTTCTCTTTTCTCATCATAATAGTCATTAAATTAAAAAAAAAAGAGAGCGTTAGTTTGCTCAGTCTATTCTCGATCTTCCAGAACTACGCTCGATCTGATTCATGAGGGACATGATACGTAGGCAACCTACATAGGGTTCGATCGCATCATCATTAAATAAAAAGCAAAAAAAATAAAAGAAGAAGAAAAAAGAGAAAAAAAGAGAATGAAGTTGTGGGACAAGAGAAATGAGAGGAAATAAAAGAGCGATAAGCAAAAAGAAAAGAAGGAGGAAAGAAAATGAAACAAATCAAGGAGTGTTAAAGAAAAAAAAATGAAGTGGAAATGGAGCAAAAAGAGTGAAATTGGGATGATGTCATATGACCTTCATACCCTCAAAGTCATTTTAGAACTGATAACTGTGACTAGGTGCATTGCACGTAAAGTGTGATTATCCTATGGTAAATGCCCTAACGCTAAAATGATGACTTCATTCTGTTCCTCTTTGTTATCTTCATTATAGCAGAAGGGTGGTTGGTTTGTGGTTCTTAAAGTGGTAACTCTTCTCTACAACATAAAGTCGAAAGGCGATGGCAGATGACAACAGAATTGAGTTGGCTGATACTGGTTCCGGAAAGCAATTGGTTGAACAGGACAATGGGTTGATTGAAGAGGTAAGGATGTCAAGACAACACATGGCGGACATGTATCGGTATTGGATGACTGGGAAGGCACCCCCCCGCCACCACCTAGCTTCCTTGATGCTACCCTTACCCAAACTCCGGTCATGGTGCCAGATGATCCACCAGACTCTCCAGATTCTCCCGCTTATCACAGTTTTCCCAGCCACCCTAGTAGCTCCATCACTCGTCCTCCAACTACCTTTCCAAAAAATTGCCTTCCCGTCATATCCACTATCCCCATGATTACAACTTCTCAACAATCTTCCCTTCTTAGATCAAAAGAGAGAGATTATAGATCTCTCCTTTAATGAATTCTTGTCATCCTATTAACTTCCCAAACATCTGCCCGTTTACACAATTCCGGGGCCTTAGGTGATCTCAAAACTATTTCCTCAAATGTCCCTATCAATTTCAAAATTGTTTCATTGCTTCATGATTAAACTAATTTTAAGACAGGCCCTTAGAACATATACGTGCCATGTCATGTACTAGAGCTAGCATGAAAAGAACTATAAAAGGACAAGAGAACTAAGCAAAAACTAACTAGAAAAAACAGAAAAAACAGGAAATTGCATTAGAAAGACGGTGAAAGGGTTTGACAACAAACAAAGCAAACTTTATACACTAACGGTTGCAACCGTTGAAAACCTAAATAACACTAACAGGGGTATACGACTAGATGAACTAAGCAAAATAAAAGGATTGAAGGGTTTGAGGTCACAAGACAATATCCGGATTACACCCTGAATATAAACCCGGACGAACAGAAATGACAAACAAAATAAACTCACCAAGACTCCTCCCGGCTAGCCAAGAGATGGAGCGTCTTTCCAATTACCAAGCACGGCAATCTTAAGCCAACTGGGTTCCACATTAATATTATCAAGACCATTAACCCAACTTCAATTGATTAACCTTCAGTCGGCAGTTCCCTGAGAGGATCGACATATCCCGTCACTGCCCTTGATCAGAATTATCCCTTTTTGAAATCATTTCTTATTTCCCTTCTCAAAAGCACGACAATCTTTCAATGGCTATGACCCTTGACATTAGAGTGGTAACCATGCACCGTAAGTAGGATCAAAAACTTTGCCATACCGGGTCCGGAGAGTCCGAGGAGCGGCTCAATTCAGGCAGCATGTATTTAACTTTTCAACCAGGGCTTGTGTACGGATCTCCGATTGGCGTGAAACTATTTTTTGGCTTTGTTCCCCTCTAATGACCCCTGTTTTCTAGGTTTATTATCGGGTGCTCGAAATGTTGTTAAAGGCGAACGAGTATTTTAGCGGTACTGGGGCTCCGCCATGAGGAGTGACGCCAGTGGTTGGACAGAATGATCGTACGTTGTCGGCAGGATAATTCTGAGGTGGATTCTGTGGAGCTAGGGGGGGGATATTCACTGGGGTCGGTCATTGAGCGCTGAAAGCATTTAGCATGAATGCCCAGTGGAACGTGTCCGTTGCGGGGCTCAGCAACATCTTTTTCTATCATTGGAGACCTACCCGAAAAAGGCAAAAAACCCCCTTTTGGCGGGGGGTTTTTTCGTTCCATCTGAGCCAAAACCTTCCTAAAACTCCCTCGGGTTTCTTTTTTCCATCTGAGATAGGGAGATTGGTCTAGGATAATGTCTATATTGGTACTCGATGGGCGACAAATCTTGAACATGTCAATCCATGTATGCCATTTACCGACATTCCTTGAAAGAGTATGCCATTCCAAGGCTGCCCCCCAGTCAGAGCTCCTTACTGAGATACGCATCAGAGCTCATCGTTTCCCGCCAAACACTTCTCATTTTGCTGCATACCCTCAGATGGGGCCTACTGGACTCTCCCACGCCCATCATACAAGTGAAACTTGGATTTTAAACCCGCGGGCAGAATGAAATCAGGGAACATACAGCAAGTCATTGCATGGCATGCCTAATCTGATTCCCCATCCCTTCCGCTCTTTAAGGATGTTCTAATACGCCTTTCAGCTTCTGGATATCTCTCTCGCCATTCTTTTCCTGTGAAAACTTTTCATTTTCAACATGAGCGCTCATTCGAGGGCTATGATTGTATGAGTTAGGGACCTTAGTGGGGCAACCTCTGAGGGGTATATTGGGGCAATCATAAGTTTTTGCAGTGGTGTTCATTGTTGCGATCTGTGAGAAAGAACAGGAGAAAATATTATTGATTAATTATTGACAAATGATACAAATGAGCCCTATATATATAAATACATGTCCTACTCCTAATAACTCATGGGATTAGGGTATTTACTACTATTTAACTATCAACACTAACCACTCCCCTCACAGCTGGTGCCTAGAAATATATTACGAGCTTGTTACATATATAACTAAATTACGAGGCCAGTGAGGACTTTGATGAACCATATCATCAAGCTGATCATTCGACTTCACAAATTTTGTAGCAATATCTCCCGAGAGTATCTTTTCTCATAACAAAGTCGACAGTCAATCTCGATGTGTTTATAGTTTCTCAATGGAACAACTGGATTTGACCGCCAATATGAAGAGCAGCTTTGATTTAATCACACATAAGTCCCATTGAACTAATCCTCACCAAATTTTCAACTCCTTGAGCAACTGTTTGATCCAAATTAGCTCACACTGGCCATAGCCATTGCTCGGATATTCTGTTCTGCACTAGACCCGCGCAAACATACTTCCCCTTTCTTGCTCTTCAAAACACAAATTTCCTCCTACTAAGCACACAATATCCAGACGTAAGAACGTCTATCAGAGGTGATCTTTCCCAATCAGCATTCTGAGTATCCAAACGATCTGCTCATGGCCTCGATCCCAAACATAAGCCTTTGCCTGAGCTGATTTTAATATAACCGAGAATGCGGACAACTGCATCCCATAACTATCACAGGGAGAATCCCATAAACTCGACTACAACACTGCCACAGGAAAGGAAATTCAGGTCTAGTCACTATGAGGTAATGTAGATTTAACCCAACCAACCAAACGCGCTATGATCTTCAGGACGCTAAGAGGCTCCCCCTGTCCTGGCAGAAGTTTAGAATTCGCGGATCATCAGAGTGTCAACAGGTCACAACCTGTATCCTGTCTCTCAAGAATATCTAAGGCATACCTTCGTTTGAGATCAACAATACCTGAGCTAGACTGGAGTACCTCATACGCCAGTAAAATACTTTAAATCTGCCCAAACCTTAGTCTGAAAGTGGCTTGAAAGAATGTTGGCTTCGAACTTACTAATACCATCCGATCAATTGCCGAATAACAAATCATCAACGATAACCGCAGATAAATACACAGATTTGAAGCAGAAGTCGATAAATATAGAGTGATCAGCTTTAGCTAAGAGTCATGCCAAATTCCTGATAACTGTGCGAACTTACCAAACCAGGTCGAGGAGACTGGCTTAAGACCATAGAGGGACCGGCGCAACCGCCATACAAGGCCACAGACTCCCCTGAGAAAAAACCCGTGCTTGCCCATATAAACCTCATCCTCAAGTCACCGTGAAGAAAAGCATTCTTAATGTCCAATCTGATAGAGAGGCCAAATGGCGAACAGACGCCATAGGATAGAAAAAAAGCGGTACTGATGCATATTTTTAGCAACGGGAGAGAAAGTATCACTGTAATCGTATCCAAATATCTGAGTAATATCCTTTGGCAACAAGACGAGCTTAAGTCGATAACATAGGCCATCCTGGACCAACTTGACTTGGCATACACCCAACGACAACCAACAGCCATTTACCCGAAGAAGAGGAACAAGCTTACCCAAGTAACACCGTATATAAGTAGATATCTCGTCAATCATAGCATGTCGCCATCGCGGGGGAGTGAGACAGTGCTTCACCTGTAGACTTCGGAATGGAATACAGAGTACAAAGATGATAAGAAATGCACAATGGGATGATGAGAAGACAAGGTAACTTAAAACCTATATAGATGAGGATTTAGATAGCGTGGACCGTATACCTTTTCGTAGTGCAATTGTTGATTAAGGAGGAGACAAGTCTGCGTTTACGCAGGGTCAGGTGCAGACGGTGAATTACTGGGCTCTGATGCTGTGGAACAGACGATGATAATCCAGTGATGTGTGGAGCTATAGAATGGTTGAACTGGACAGGTGGTGCACTGGGGACTATAGTTGGTAGAACTGGACTAGGTGGTGGCACTGGAACCTTCGGTGGTGACATGAGCTATAGGGTGGTGGGCTGCAACTAGAACTGTAGGGTGAGTGTGGAGGAAGATGAATGGGGATAGGAATGAATCTCCAAAAGAGAGGATACCGGGTAGCACCTCAGAAAATCTAAGTGATTAACCTGGACCGGTGAAGTATGATTGGGTTTCAACAGAAAGGTAACCATAGCCAGACATAAAGAAATCACTGGAAGGTAAGAAGAATAACATCGATATCCTTTGGCGTTCTCCCCACTGGTTAAACCCCAGAAATATTGCACAGTTAAGAGCTGCGAGGAGCTAACTTATCTTTTCCCTGGAGTATTCATGACAAAGCCACGTACTCCCAAAAGACACGGTGGAAGAGAGAACAAGGTAAGTGGGAAACAGGGACAGAGAATGGATACGTTGATTTTGGATAGTTTGAAATGAACATCGATTAATAAGATAACAAGAATGTATAGAACGTTGCATCCCCCACAAAAAACAGCGGAAAATGAGATTGTAGAGTAGGGTACGAGCAGTCTGTATCAATACGAAATCTATTCTTTCTTTCAAGCTACCCATTTTGTTGGGCATGTGTTACGGTCGGGGGATATCGTTGAGATTTTGATAATATCCATGAGAGTTTCAAATAAACTGCTGAAGATGGGGATAGACAAAACACACCTAGGGCACTATCACTACGATAAATGTGCGGATAGAACCCCAAAATTGATTTGGAATTTCACGCGTGAAGGTCTGGAAAATAGAAAACAACTCAGATCGTTTTTCATCCAAAACTATCAAGTTGCACCCGGAAATCATCCATCAAAAACTGACAAAGAACGGAATCCTAATGTGAAACTAACCCACTAGGACCCCAAACATTTGAATGGACTAAAGTAAAAGGTGACTCTGCTCGATTTATCAAGACCACGGGAAAATGGAAGCGGGTAGCTTACCGAGCTGAATACGACTGCACAACTCTAGAGGACAATGAAATAAAGCCAGGTACCAATTTTCTGAAGTTTGAATAAACTGGGATCCTAACTGTTTATGTAACAAATCTGGTGAAATCAGTAACGGGACAAGTTATTGGAAAAGACAAGAATGCGAGTCATGTGATTTGCCAGGGATAAGGTAATAAAGTCCATCTGATTCTGTCCGTACTAATGATCACGCCCGTACTGCGTTCCTTGTATAAAAACAAGATCATCAAGAAATAAAACAACAGATTTAATGATTCGGCTAAGCGACTAACGGCTATGAGATTAAAAGGACTACCAGGAACATAAGAACTTGACGTACTAAAGGTAAGGAAGTAAGTGGGCTTGCTTAACTATTGCAGTCCCCATGGCTTGAGACCATTGGCCATTGGTGACTATTGGAAAGATGATTGAGAATATGCAAACTAGTGACAAAGAGATTTGTTACCAAAATATGAATCAGATGCACTGAATTACATGACCAGAACTAAAGGTGAAGATTGGGAGACACAAGTATGCCTACTTATTTGGAACACGGAAGCTAATCCTGAAGATATCTATTTACGTATTTGTACTGAAGGAACTAATATAATTCGGAAAGAAACCATCTGGGATTGGATTCAATGCATTGGATCCAACGGATTGTGATTTAAAGCTTCCGATACGAACTGCCATTATAATATCCGTGCGGAAAAAGCAAAAAATTTTCTGGGATCAACTGTTCACGCAGCCGGGGAACTCATCGTAGGCTCACCGAAAAATTCCAAAGTCGTGCGAATCTGATGTAACTTGATGGGGTCAGGCTTCAGAAAAGACTCGTGATTAGGCTCCCTAAGAAGTCGGCCAAAAAAGTGGCCGGAAACAGGCAACTACGCTGCGGCGCGTGGGAACAGACGGCCGGCGGAAACCTCCTCTGATCGGCGCAGTGAGGCGCGTGGGAATGTTTCTTCTCCGGAGATTTTTCTGGGTTTGTGCTCCGTTAGGGACTGGTGTGGTGATTGGAAATTTTGCACAACACCAAGAACAATATGATTTTGTTGCGGACAGCCTTCCTTAACCGCCGGAAAAATTGGCGGCGCGACGAGGTCTTTCTTACCCCGAAGAAAAAGAAGAGTCGCTGGAATGACACAGGATTACATTTCTCTACTATTCCTCTGCTAGCCAATAGTGAGAAAGCACGGGATTTAATTGATTAATTATTGACATATACAATGAAGCCCTATATAAATGTCTACTTCCTAATACATATGGGATATAGGGTTATTTTACCTACTATTTAACTATCAACTATGGATCT
>NW_017679172.1:0-9581 GCF_001879085.1 Nicotiana attenuata
CTATCACTCAGAGGGAGGACTATCGGAGGCAATTTGAGCATCTCCAGTAGGGTTCTATGACCATCACTCAGTACGAGACCAGATTTATAGCCTTGGCCTGTCATGCTCTTATTATACTTCCCACTGAGAGAGAGAGTGAGGAGGATCATTGAGGGACTCGCTCAACCTATTCGATTCAGATGGCTAAGGAGACAGGGAGCGAGATTTCTTTCCAGGATGTAGCCAATGTGGCCCGGCGAGTTGAGATGGTTCTATCACAGGGGAGTGGTCAGGGGTCTGACAAGAGGCCTCGTCATTCGGGCAGATTCAGTGGTGCCTCGTCTGGAGGCAGGGATTCTTTTGGTAGGGGCCATCCTCCCAGGCCGTTTCATTCAGCTCTTCAGGCTTCCCAGGGTGCTCCAGGTGGTCGTGGTTCTCATATGCAGTATTCGGATCAGCTACCCTATAGTGCATCACCATCTCCTATCAGTGCACCTCTGCTCCAGAGTTTTCGGGGTGGTTACTCAGGCCGTCAGGGCCAGTTTCAGGGTCAGCGGTCCCAGCAGCCAAGGACTTGTTATACTTGTGGCGATCCGAGGCACATTGCTAGATTGTGCCCTCGAGCCTCGAGGAGTTCTCAGCATTAGGGTTCTCATGCTATGGTTCAGGCACCAGGTGTTCCATAGCTCGCCCGACCAGCTAGAGGTAGGGGTCAAGCAGCTAGAGGTGGAGGTCGAGGTGTTAGAGGTGGAGGTCAGGCTGTTAGAGGTGGAGGTCATGCCGCTAGAGGTGGAGGCCAGCCAGCAGGAGGCCGTCCCGGGGATGTAGTTTAGGGTGGTGGGGCCCAGCCCCGATGTTATGCTTTTCCAACCAGACCTGAGGTTGAGGCTTCCGATACAGTTATCACAGGTACGGTTTCAGTTTGCAGTAGAGATGCTTCATTCTATTTGATCCGGGGTCTACATACTCCTATGTGTCATCTTATTTTGCTACGTATTTGGTTGTGCCTCGTGATTCCTTGAGTGCTCATATATATGTTTCCACACCGGTGGGTGATTCCATTATTGTAGATCATGTCTATCGCTCGTGTGTGGTTATTATTGGAGGTCTTGAGACCCGTGTAGATCTCTTACTTCTGGATATGGTTGATTTTGACGTCATATTGGGGATGGATTGCTTGTCACCTTATCATGCCATATTGGATTGTCACGGCAAGACCATGACCTTGTACTTGCCAGGGTTGCCTCGATTGGAGTGGAGAGGGATTCCTGGTTGTTCTACCAGTAAGGTCGTTTCTTATATGAAGGCTAGGCGTATGGTCGAGAAGGGGTGTTTGGCTTACTTGGCATATGTGCGTGATTCTAGTGCTGAGATTCCTTCTATGCATTCCGTGCCAGTTGTTCGTGAGTTTCCAGAGGTATTTCCTGCAGACCTGTCGGGGATGCCACCCGATAGGGATATTGACTTTTGCATTGATTTGGCTCCGTGCACTCAACCCATTTCTATTTCGCCATATCGTATGGCCCTGCCAGAGTTGAAGGAGTTGAAAGAACAGTTGTAGGACCTGCTTGATAAGGGCTTCATTAGACCTAGTGTCTCGCCCTAGGGTGCGCCGGTATTGTTTGTTAAGAAGAAGGATGGATCGATGAGAATGTGTATTGATTATCGGCAGTTGAACAAGGTCACCATAAAGAACAAGTATCCATTGCCGAGGATTGATGATTTGTTTGACCAGCTTCAGGGTGCCAAAGTGTTTTCGAATATTGATTTGAAATCTGGCTACCATCAGTTGAGGATTAGGGCATCCGATGTCCCTAAGACAGCTTTCGGCACTTGGTACGGGCATTATGAGTTTTTAGTGATGTCGTTTGGGTTAACAAATGCCCCAGCAGCATTCATGGATTTGATGAACTGAGTGTTCAGGCCTTATTTGGATTCCTTCGTGATTGTCTTCGTTGACGATATTTTGATCTATTCCCACAGACAAGAGGAGCACACCAGCATCTTCGAATCGTTCTTCAGACTCTGAGAGACAGTCAGTTGTATGCTAAGTTTTTGAAGTGTGAGTTTTGGTTGAGTTCAGTTGCATTCTTGGGCCACGTTATATCAGTAGAGGGTATTCAGGTGGATCCGAAGAAGATAGAGGCAGTCAAGAACTGGCCTCGACCCACATCATCTACAGAGATCTGGAGTTTCTTGGGTTTGGCGGGTTATTACCATCGGTTTGTGGAGGGGTTTTCATCTATAGCAGCCCTGATGACTAGGTTAAACCAGAAGGGTGCCCAGTTCAGGTGGTCGGACGAGTGTGAGGCGAGCTTCCAGAAGCTCAAGACAGGTTTGACTACGGCACCGGTGTTGGTATTGCCTACGGGTCCAGGGACATATACAGTGTATTGTGACACATCTCGTATTGGACTTGGTGCGGTGTTGATGCAGAATGGCAAGGTTATTGCATATGCTTCACGGCAGTTGAAGATTCACGAGAGGAATTATCCAGTTCATGATTTGGAGCTAGCAGCCATTGTTCACACGCTGAAGATTTGGAGGCATTATTTATATGGCGTGTTATGTGAGGTGTTCATGGATCACAAGATTTTGCAATACTTGTTCAAGCAGAAAGAGCTAAATTTGAGGCAGAGGAGGTGGTTGGAGCATTTGAAAGACTATGATATCACCATCTTGTGTCATCCGGGGAAGGCGAATTTAGTGGCTGATGCTTTGAGTAGGAAATCAGCCATTATGGGCAGTCTTGTGTATATCCCGGTCGGTGAGAGACCGCTTGCCTTGGACGTTCTGGCTTTAGCCAATCAGTTCGTGAGGTTGGATGTTTCTGAGCCCAACCGTGTGCTAGCTTGCACCGTCGCTAGTTCTTCATTATTTGCGTGTATCCGAGATCGGCAGTATGATGATCCTCATTTGCTTGTCCTTAGGGACACGGTGCGGCACGGGGGTGCCAAGCATGTTACAATTGGAGATGATGGAGTTTTGAGGATGCAGGGTCGTATTTGTGTGCCCAATGTGGATGGACTTCGTGAGTTGATTCTAGAGGAGGCCCATAGCTCCCGGTATTCTATTCATCCGGGCGCCGCTAAGATGTATCAGGACTTGCGGCGGCATTATTGGTGGAGGAGGATGAAGAAGGATATGTTTTGTATGTAGCTCGGTGTTTGAATTGTCAGCAGGTAAAGTACGAGCATCAGAGACCTGGTGGTTTGCTTCAGAAGATTGAGATTCTTGAGTGGAAGTAGGAGTGTATCACTATGGACTTCATTGTTGGACTCCCACGGACTCAGAGGAAGTTCGACGCGATATGGGTTATTGTTGATAGGCTGACCAAGTCAGCGTATTTCATTCATGTGGCAGTCTCCTATTCTTCATAGAGGTTAGCTGAGATCTATATCCGGGAGATTGTTCGTCTTCATGGTGTGCTTGTGTCTATTATTTTTGACTGAGGTACGCAGTTTACCTCGCATTTCTGGAGGCCAGTGCAGCGTGACTTGGGTACTCGGGTCGAGTTGAGCACGGCATTTCATCCTCAGACGGATGGACAGTCCGAGCATACTATTTAGATTTTGGAGGATATGCTCCGAGCATGTGTTATTGACTTTGGAGGTTCGTGGGATCAGTCTTGCCATTAGCGGAGTTTGCCTACAACGACAGCTATCAGTCGAGCATCCAGATGGCCCTTAATGAGGCATTATATGGTAGACGGTGTCGATCGCCAGTTGGGTGGTTTGACCCGGGAGAGGTACGGATTTGGTATAGGATGCCTTGGACAAGGTTAAGATCATTCAGGATAGGCTTCGTACAGCTCGGTCCAGGCAAAAGAGTTATGCCGACTGCAAGGTTCGTGATATGGCATTCATGGTCGCAGAGCGAGTGTTGCTTCGGGTGTCGCCCATGAAGGGCGTGATGAGATTTGGGAAGAAGGTCAAGCTAAGCCCTAGATTCATCATTCCTTTTGAGATTCTCGATCGAGTGGGAGAGGTGGCTTATAGACTTGCGTTGCCACCGGGTTTATCAGTAGTGCATCCAGTGTTTCATGTGTCCATGATTCGGAAGTATCACGGTGATCCATCCCACGCGTTAGACTTCAGCACTGCCTAGTTGGACAAGGACTTGACCTATGAGGAGGAGCCGGTAGCCATTCTAGACCGGCAGGTTCGTCAGTTGAGATCAAAGAATTTCCCTTCAGTTCGTGTGCAGTGGAGAGGTCATCCTGTTAGGGCAGCAACCTGGGAGTCCGAGTTCGATATGCGGACCCGATATCCTCATCTTTTCACCGACGCAGGTACATTTCTATGTCCGTTCGAGGACGAACAGTTGTTTTAGAGGTGGAGAATGTGATGACCCTAAAGGTCATCTCTTGTTTTAGAAGTCAAACTGTGTTCCGAGGCCTTGAAAACCACTTTTTGTCTCACCTCAATTTGCGTGCGCAGTCCGGGCACATTTCCGGAGAGCTTTTATCTGAATTTTTAGAAAAATAATGAAATTGGCCTTTAAAATTGATTAAAGTTCACTTTGGTCAACATTCTTTGTAAACGGACCCGGACCCGTGATCGAACGGTCCCGTAGGGTCCGTAGTAAAATATGGGACTTGGGCGTTTCCGAGGTCCCAAGCCCGAGAAAAGAATTTTTAAAGAAAATTGTTTGCTGGAAGATATAAACGTTTCTAGCAGTGAAATGATGCATTTTCTTGATGTATCGGGCTCGTATCCTCGTTCCGGAGCCCGGTACAAGTTTTATATAATAATTAAGTTGAATCTGTGAAATTTGGTAAGAATCGGATTTGGTTTGGTATAAATCGGACCTATAGTTGAGAAAATGGAAATTTCAATGTTCTTGGGTAATTTCATGAATTTGAGGTTAAATTCATAGTTGTTGATTTTATTTTGATGATTTGATCGCACGAGCAAGTCTGTATGATGTTTTCAGACTTGCGTGCATGTTTGGTTTGGAGCCCCGAGGGCTCGGATGAGTTTTGGATAGGCTACGGGGTGAATTGGACTTAGGAAGTTTCAGATTTTTCATCTCGTATGTGTTGCAGGCTCTAATCTCGCAATTGTGAGGTCAGATGCCGCAATTGCGAGCCTATCAGGCCTGGGAATAGTGAGGACTTCATCGCAATTGCGAGGTAAATCTGGCCAGCATTTGATCGCATTTGCGATCTCCCCTTCGCAAATGCGAAGTCATCAGGGAAGGTCAGTCATCGCAATTGCGACTAATTGTTCGCAATTGCGAAGAGAGCAGGGCAGGCCTACCTTCGCATTTGCAAAGCCTGGGCCGCATTTGCGAGTTCGCATTTGCGAACCTGTCACCGCAAATGCGATAACTGCGCCTGTGTAATTCCAACTTAGACGGGATTTTCTTCACTTTTCAAACTCCCTCAAACCCTAAGCTCTCTTGGGTGATTTTCCAAAGAAAGGTTCTTCCCCAAATCATAGGTAAACAACTTCTAACTTATTTTCTTCAATCTCTAACATCTTTTTATTTGATTTCACTTCAAAATCTAGGGTTTTCATGGGAAAATTGGGTGATTTTGGGTAGAAGTTAGGATTTTCAAATTTTGGGGATTTGGACCTCAATTTGAGGTCCGATTTCAAAACTAATTGCATATTTGAGTTCGTGAGTGAATGGGTGATCGCGTTTTGGATCGAACTTCGGGTTTTGACCAAGCGGGCCCGGGGTCGATTTTTGACTTTTTGGGGAAAACATTGGAAAATCTACTTTCATGCATTAGATTTGGTTTATTTAGCATTTATTGATGTTGTTAAGTAAATTATGACTAGATACACACGAATTGGAAGTGGAATCGAGAGGTAAGGCGGTAGTTGAGGCTTAATCTTGTCCGTGGAATCGAGGTAAGTGTTTGGATTAACCTTAGCTTGAGGGAATAGGAGTTGTGGTCTTAATTGCTATATGTTAGAATGAGTATGACGTATAGGTGTGGTGACGAGTATCTATACGTTTGTGTCAATCATGCACGTGAGTCTTATATCATGATGTTTGTGGTTTTATTATGTATCGATCTTGCTCAAGTTGATGATCATTAATGTGGAACAAAGCTTATGAAAGTTTCTTGGTAATTGACTATAGTTGAGTATTGGCTCAAGTTGAGTTTCATTTTGTAAAGTAATTGTTGAAAACGAGATTGGTTATAGCTGAATCCCTTGCCGGGAAGTTATTGTTGACATTGTTGATACTGTTGATTCCCTTGCCGGGACTTATTTTTCTATTATTTGGGTGAGGAAGAGTGTAAAGCACGAAGTGTGATGACGTGCATGATATTGTGAGCGAGTGTAATGCACGAAGGGTGATGTCGTGCCGATATTGTGAGGAATAATGCACGAAGGGTGATGCCGTGCCATGATTATGGGAGGTAATACACGAAGGATGATGTCGTGCCATTTATGTTGATTCATATGGTGAGGACGAGAGTAAAAGCACGAAGGGTGATGCCGTGCACGTGTTACCGTTTCGTTATTCTTGATGATTTAGATATGATGTTTATTATGCTTCCTTATTAATGCTTCCTTATTGGTTTATTGTCAGAAACTAATATTCCCCACAGCATGTCCCCTTCCCTCCTTATTCTGTTGAATTCTGTTATTATGTTTCTGCTTGTATATGATTTATCTGCACAAGTATATATGATTGTCGTGTCCTAGCCTCGTCACTACTTCGCCGAGGTTAGGCTCGACACTTACTCAGTACATGGGGTCGGTTGTACTGATGCTACACTCTCCACTCTTTGTGCAGATTTCGGTACCGGGCCCAGTGAGTAGCTGATGTAGCTACCTTCAGTCCAGGGAGACCAAGGTATATCTGTTGGCGTCCGCAGAGCCTAATGTCCCCCTTCCCTGTTTAGCTTTTCTACTGTCTCTTTTCATTCCGAGAACAGTTGTACTTTTCTTTCCAAGCTTATATTTGTAGTAACAATCTTAGTCGTTCGTGAATTTGTGACACCAGATTCGTGGGTAGACATGTATTAGAGTATTTCGATTTATTTTAACTCTTCCGCGCTTTTCAGTTGTTTAGCTATAGTTACTGTTTATAATTGTTTGGGTTGATTGTTAATGTGTAGAACCTTGATAGTTGGCTTGCCTAGCTTTCACGAGTAGGCGCCATCACGACTCCCGAGGGTGGGAAATCTGGGTCGTGACACCATCTCACTTGAGACATCAAACTTTCAATCAATCATCTCCTTCTACATTTCTTTCACATCTTGCAATACCTTGGCACGAGTGGCCTCATTTATTAAGTCTTTCTTGGCACTTGGCCGTATTTCACAATCCAAGTTTTCCCTTTTTACATATTCAAATAGCATTATCATCAACATCAATAAGGTCTATCATGTAAGGCATTCGTACACATAAGAGAAGAACTTGGAAAGTCCTAAGCACATAGAGGTTTTTCATACAAATTGGCATAACAACCTTTATTCGCTTTTGACTTAAAGTCTAGGCAATAGTAGTACATATTCCATATTTTAACACATCCTCAAATAATAAGATAACATGATGAAAGCACGAAGACAAATATTGCACATCTTTTACCCAAAGCAAGCACATTCGGAATATCAAATTCCTATAACAATAAATTTGGGACTTACACCGATTTCATGAACACCAAGGGGTTCAATTCTACGAAGAGCTGGTTTTAGCCATACATACCTCAACTGAGCTTCCTTAAACTCTACAATGTTCCGGAATTCTTAACAACCTCAAATTTTGGAAATATAACAATTTGAAACAAACTTAGGAAGATGATCGTGATTCATGCTCATTTGAGCATTCTATCAAACACTAGGTGTGCATTAAGTCTCTAAGGTCCTTTTATAGAGGATTTCATCAACCCACAACCCATCCTTCACCATTTTTGGCTCAACAGTGTTCCTACACCCGTTGATAACACATGCAAGCAAGATACAACTCCAATACCCACGAACTTCCTTGATAATTGCCCATCTTTTAGCTAAAATTTGAAATTAAGGGTTAGGGTGTAGAATCTTACCTAAAGGATGAAGATCTAGTGTGTTTTCCTTGTTAATCTTCAAAGATTTGAGTAAGATTGAAGGATGATTTGGTGAAGATCACTTTCTCACTCTAAGGATCCTTCTCTCACTCTAAAGCATCAGATTTTTGCTCAAAAATGACCCATTGCGTGTGTTTAACAAAGTTGGGTCAGGTTATAGTGATAGAAGAATGGATACTCCAAAATTTTAGACCGGCTGCACACCAGGCCTCGCCAGGGCTATGCCTGGTATAGCGTGCTACAGACCTGGCGCTCGCCGAGGGCTATAGCCTGGTTCTAGCTTTGGCCTCGGCTGGGGCTATAGCCTGGTTCCTAGCGTACTATAAGACAAGCTCGCCAGGTCAAAAAATTTCAACTCCCCAACGCACTTTCAACCAAAAAACTCCGAAAATCCAATATATTAGCTACCTTGGCACCAACTACCTTAATTTACTTAGCGAAATTTTTCAGGGCCTTACATACCCCCCGCTTAGGATCATTTGCCTCGATGAGAAGTTAGAGTCCGCCCCAAGGGCTTATCATAACTTATCTCTTTTCTTACACACTCAAGCTCCCAAATATGATCACTCCAAATTTTCAGAAATTTCGACAGATTTTCCTTTGTAATTCGGCCTTACACCTGTCAGAGAATCATCAAAACCCTAAAGTACATCCCTAGAAATATATGGTCAATGACGTAACATAACATAAAATAACCCACCGTGGCTTATAAGCAACATAAAGTAGCTTCATAGAACACTCTACTAACTGAACATGTGATACAAAATTTACAGGACAGTAGACTTCATAGAATACTACAGTGCTATGTTGAAAAATGAGGGTAATTCTTTTTCATCTCTTCCTCGGCTTCCCAAGTACTTCTTTCAAACTTGTTGATTTTCTCCATAACACTTTTCACGGAAGGCAATTCTTTAATCTCAACTTCCGACCTGTGCACAAGAATGGCAACTGGATCTCTTCATATAAGTTCTTCATTAACTCAATAGTCATCTTGGAACGATAAGCGACGGATACCCCGGATACTTTTCAGCAATAGCACACAAGAATAATTGGGTGCAGCTACAACATCCAGTTGGATCTCAAGCTTGTACGCCCCGTAGCCAATTCTTTAAATTATTCCGTTGACCGACTTACCCGGATTAATTTCTCCGATGTCACGACCCTAAACCCCGATCCGGTAGTGATGGGCGCTCTCGTAAGACAAGGCAGCTAACCACCCTATCGCCTTTTCAAATAGTCTTAACATGATACAGTTCTAAATATGATTTAATATATTAATTAGGAAGTACATACCCAACATCAGCCCTATCGGGGTTCATAAGTCACGAGCATCTATAAGAGTTGTAACATCAACTACAGGTCTAAAAATACACTGAACAGGAATAGATGATCAGCAGAGAGAAAGTTGTGCATTCCTGGACCGCCTGGGCGTCACTCGCTAACTCTATGTCTGCCTCAATCAGCCAAACCTGTACGGAGTGAATAATACCTGCATCTGCCACGAGGTGCAGGGAGTAATCTGAGTACTTCAATCCAGTAAGTAAAAGAGTAAAATAAAGACTGAGCAG
>NW_017679172.1:9963-10892 GCF_001879085.1 Nicotiana attenuata
AACGTTTTAAAAGTTAAAAAAAAAAGGGTTTTTTTAAAAACCAATTTTTAGGTTTTCCAAACGGCTTTTCCCGTAAACCGANAACGGGATCCAAATATAAAGAATGGAATGGAAAACAAATACCAATCAACTACAACACATTTCGATAGAACTACACGTTTAATAAGGAAAGTGAAAATCTAANAAGTTTACATAAACAGGACCTCTCAGGCAAACATCACTCATATGCATGTCTATATCTATCGCCCCTCGGGCTAGCCTCTCTGTCACTCGTCGACTCAACTCTTACCAATCAGTGCTCACACTCAGCACTCACGCTCAATAGGTACCATATAGTAACCGCTGCGGCATGCAGCCCGATCCATATATCGTCGACGGTGCTCACTGGGGGTGTGCAGACTCCGGGAGGGGCCTCTTACGGCCCAAGCGCAATATTGTTGCGGCGTGCAGCCTGATCCAATATATATATCATTGCGGCGTGCAGCCCGATCCATATATGCGTTGCTGCGGCGTGCAGCCCGATCCGTATCCATATATATATATATATATTTTGCTGCGGCGTGCAGCCCGATCCATATATATATAATCCTCACAACTAGGCCCTCGGCCTCTCTCAGTCATTAACATCACCATCAGACTCTCAGTCTATCTCAGTCGTCACTCTCACAATCAAACCCTCGGTCTATATCAGTAAAACAGGGAACTCAGCCCAAACAGCTTTCCACATTTTTAAGAATATAATGATAGAGCCAGGTTTGAGAAATAAACAGATAAAAACATGACTGAGAATATACTTTCAACAAGTAGAGTGAGGAAAATCAGTCAAATGCCCCTAAGGGTCTCAGCAAGTCGGCACAAAGCCCCAAACATGGCATACAGCCCAAGGTATAATAACATCAAACAATTAACTATCAATTACTCATTAAAAT
>NW_017679172.1:11632-18053 GCF_001879085.1 Nicotiana attenuata
CCATGGGTGAAAAATGACCCAAAATCACGGATGAAATGAAGTTATGACCTTCTGCTCAGCACATTTTCGCTTCTGCGGAAAAATTTTCCGCTTCCGCGGTCCCGCTTCTGCGGACCACGTGCCGCTTCTGCGGCTTCCACTAACGTCCTAAACTTCTGCTTCTGCGGTCCTTCGTTCGCAGATGCGTTTCCGCTTCTGCGGAAAAACCACCGCATCTGCGGAGCCTGCTGCACCAACCAAAACCGCTTCTGCGGTCTTCTCTTCGCACCTGCGATGCCGCTTCTGCGGTCCCATTTCCGCAGAAGCGGAAATACCAGAAGCAGCAGCCAAATAAAAATCTCCCAAGTCCAAAACTCTCCGTTAGCCATTCGGAATTACCCCGAGGCCCCCGGGACCTCAACCAAAAACACTAACACATCCCAAAACATCATCCAAACTTGTTTCAATTATCAAAACACCTCAAACAACACCAAAACCGTCAAATTACATCGAATTCAAGCCTAAATTCTTCTAAAACTTCCGAAACACGCTTTTGATCAAAAACCCAACCAAACGATGTCCGAATGACCTGAAATTTTGCACACACATCACAAATGACATAACGATGCTACAACAACTCTCGGAATTCCTTTCCGACCCTCGGATCAAAATCTCACCTATCAACCGGAAATCGCCAAAATAGTAACTTCGCCCATTCAAGGCTAATTCTACACCGGACTTCCAAAACCAATTCCGATCATGCTCCTAAGTCATAAATCATCCAACGAAGCTAACCAAATCATAAAAATTCCAATCCGGGCTCATATACAAATAAGTCAACTCTTGGTCAAACCTTCCAAATTCAAAGCTTTCAACTGAGACTGTTTCTTTCAAATTCATTCCAAACTTTCCTGAGAACCAAAACCAATGATCTACATTAGTCATAATACATAACACGGGGCAAGTCATGCCCGAGAACTGGCGATCAAAGTGCAAAAGCTCAAAACGACCGGTCGGATCGTTACATCCTCCCCCACTTAAACACACGTTCGTCCTCGAACGTACCCAGAGTTGTTCTAGAAGCCAACCAATAGCTGAATAACCTTACCATGCATAAACCCGGGGGTGATCCCACGTCATCCTTCCTCCTATAGGTCTGACAACACATAGAAACTGAAATTTCCCAATCCAATCTAGCCCATAAACTATAGAACCACATTTCCACTTCCGAAATCATCAATACAATCAGAATTTCACATTTATATGCTGAATAAGCCCGAACAAGCTGTAATAACCCATGCCTGCAACCTCAGGTGCAATTATCTAATATACCACATAACTCAAACACCTGTAGCGATAACTTCCATTCACAGCAAATGTACACAACAACCGAATACCGGTAGAAAACCTCTTATCACCAAAGTCTCATCCTAACACTTTCATATACTGCCAGATATAAATAAAACACACCGTGAGCCATAACCATTCCTCAGGTCAACCATTCATGAAGTCACTTCTCCTTTGGCAACGACCATAGCAAATTTCTGAGCTGAATATCAATATATCCTTTCAACACGCTGAAACCGAATCCGTTTGTATTCATTCTAGATCCCAACAATCTCATCTAATTTCAACACAACTACTCTGGTGACATGAAGCACCAATACAATCCAGAGCCACAACTCGTGCAGTCCACGCACTAATAAGCAACGATCTGAACGTACTCAAATCGTGAGGAGGACACAAATGAGAAAGCTGTACCACAAGCTCACCAGTACCATCACAACGCAAGGCTGAGAACCCGTCTCGCATCATAGAAATAGAACACATGAATCTAACCCGAAAGGTCATATTTCCACGTAGATTCGCTACAATGCGCGGTCCTATCCAAACACTGCTCCACATGAAACACCTCAAGTCATTATGCCCAAACCATCAACCAAGCCAATTTGATGCCTAGCACCCAAAAGTGAATCACTATATCCACGGATAAGCAAATGACGCAATGCCACACCAGCCCGAAGGAACATATCCAATGCGCAACAAATCATGCAACACCACATATGCCCGTCTCATTCAAATCCCGCTATCAAGCCCCACTGAAACCGCACCATTTCTACATATAACCACCAAATCTCAACTCCTCGTAACGCAGGAGGGTAACTCACATATCACGAATAAGCTCAACAACAATCGAATGGCACAATCTCCCAACAATAGCCGTTCGGAGTAAACAAATCTGACCGGGTGCAGAACACACATCCATGTTGGATTTATCGATGAACCCCAAATCAACTCTGGTCACCCACAATAGATAATGAACTCTTTGAAGGTTCGCAATGACTGAACCATGGCACATACTACCCTCTGACTAACCTTAGCTATTTTCTCACGGTCCACAACCACAAAGCCATCTGATTAGTAAAACTCTCAGTCTCTCAATCCATAAAGCAGACGAATCGACATATCTGATCCCAGCTACACTGCCCGAACATCAAACACACATCCGATACTCGATCATTCCACGAGGGATACTCCTATAATTCTTCTGTGCTACCAAGCCAACCTGAATATCAACAGTCGAATCCAACAAGAGAGTGCCACAATACTAATAAAGTATCCTTAATTCAAACACATTGCTCTTTCTCCGAAGTTTATACCCTTATCAAGGCACACCATTTTGTAATATCATTTACCTAATTGTCTGAAACTGCCATGCTGTCTAAGAATTTATGACCTTCCTTTCAGAACTGAGCTGTAACTCATCTAGCCAAGAACTTCCATTGATCCCATCTAGAAGAAAAATCATTACGCATCTCATGCCTTTCACCTTCATAGAAAATGCACCTCCCCAACCACGGTAGAAATCAACAAGAACTCTCCCAATTCCGTTCGCACAAATTAACTGCCAGGACTGAATCCTTCTAACTAGACCAAGCTAAGCAAGCCATCAAAACCCAAGAGCAGTGCTGTAAAATACCTGTAAGAACTCATTACCTCGAACACATACAAAGAATTAATCATGTCCTTTCCATACCGATTCGGTCTACTATCAAGCTACTCCATCTATCTAGATTTCCTTCTGATTCATTTTCAACTTGATATCCCCTCTTGCTGTAGCACTACAATTCCTCAACCCAGGTTTACCACACGAGGCCCAAGCATAATCCACACTGTCTAAGACCCATAAGCCGCAGAATACTCTCTCAATATTCCCAGAAACACCACATTCCAGATTGCTTTACTCTGAATAACTTCCTGCAAATCTAAGTCTGTTACCTTTACTTTCCTGATACTAATACATAGAATCCCATAATTCACATAGAAATACCACAAGTCTTGACCTCTTCCCATGAAAACAACAGTCTCTAATCACCCATACAACCTTAAGATACCCAATTGTTACATGCAGAATCCTGAACACATTAGAACCATTCTCGAGAGTCATCCACTATATTTAAACTGCAATTAACCGGATCAAACGAACCAAACAACCAGCGCCTCGTTGGCACTTCTGACACTGCAGCACATAACCTTTCCTTAGTCAAAATTTCCTTTACTCGAGCCATCCACGGGCTCAATCTCCGCATCCAAAACTGATTCACCACACGCCTTAAATCGAAACCAACATAGCACATAACCAAGCAATCAGCTAATCGATAGCAAACTCCCCCACTTGGCTCGAAGCCATAGATCACAATACACTCAATAACTCATAACACTTATACTCTATTGATGCCACAATACCATAGTGAGATTAAGCTTAAATCCTTTGTAAGCTTGTGTAAACACAAATCATCTAGTACTTTAAATCTTCGGCAAATCTCGCAACAGTTAAGCCCACTCTCTTAAGCGATCCAAACTTTCAAATTTCAGCACTTACATTTCACTTGCACATGAGATCTTCTAACAATCACGTAAGGGTCACACAACCTTAGAACACTCCGCAGGAGATAACCCACCTGCTTTGCCTCCATCTAACATTTCTGTATACCTTCCACCTTCATAAACTGTACGCAGTCACTTAGTCTTCCTGAGTCTGAACTCGTACCGCAACATAAAATTTTTACTTCACTCTCAACTGGGAAACATGAAAAGATCCTTCATACGCCCATCACTCGTGGCTATACCTCAAATCAAGATGGAATTCCAGCACCTAATAGTTCCTCTATCCTTCATCAGGCCTTTCTCGTCACTCCCACATCATATAGATACATCTCGCAGTACTAACATACTCATCACTTAGCCACGGCCGTCACTTCCACTAACGGGGACACTACCGAACATAAAAGTTCAAAATACTTGCTCACACAATCAGCACCTCAGTGCTCAAGTCGTAGGCAAAGATCCAGCCTCAAGTCCTCCAGACCGGCCCAACATCAAACTCACAGAGATCACATCTCGCCCCTCGATCGGGGAAATCACAAGTCATCAAGGCACATCTGATACTGAGCGCTCATGCGCGCATACGAACGCGTGGAAGGAATTTCAAGAATTACTTTTCAAGCTGAATCAAGGACGCACGATAAAAATTCAAGAATGTGAAGTTTTCCTAAAGGTTCCGCAGCCTCTCAAGGATAAATACAGACGTCTCCGTACCGATCCGCAAGACTCTACTAAACCTGCTCATGACTCGTGAGATCTAGTAACCTAGGCTCTGATACCAACTTGTCACGACCCAAACCCCGAACCGATTGTGATGGCGCCTCTCGTGAAGACAAGGCCAGCCAACCATCCCATATCGCCTTTTCAAAATAGTTAAACATGAATAAGCAGTCTAAATATGATTTAATAATATTAATTAGCGGAAGTACCACCCAACACAGCCCTAATCGGGGTGTCACAAGTCACGAGCATCTATAAGAGTGTAAATACAACTACAAGGTCTAAAAATATACTGAACAGGAATAATGAACAACAGAGAGAGAAGTGGTGCTGCGAACGCTGATAGTCACCTCGCTAAACTCCTATAGCTCTGCCTCCAATCAGCCAAAACCCACTACCGGGTGAATAAATACCTGCATCTGCACACGAGGTGCAGGGAGTAATGTGCGTACTCCAACCCAGTAAGTAATAAGAGTAAATAAAGACTGAGCAGTAGGAAACAATGAATCCACATTCGCGTTAGGCTCAATAAACACAACAGGCTTTCAAATCATAATACAAGTCAACCTTCCCTTTTAAAACCCAGCTTTTAGTAAAAATCATTTTTTTGAAATGCTTCCAGCAGTTTCAGTAGGGATTCAATACCATTTAAAATAATAATAGAGATTAAAGCAATAATCGGCCCCTCGGGCAAAGCATAGTTCATAAAACAGCCCCTCGGGCAAAACAGTAATCATAAATACTTCATAACTTGAAAATCCCGGTGGAAATAACCAAATGCCAAATCAGTGATTAATTTCTGAACATCTCATAACCCCTGTTTAAATAAAAGTTGTTTTAAAACATTTGTTCAACTTTCCGACAGAGGCTCTATATAAAGATGAGTGAAAACAGTCAATCAATCAACGTATTCGATAGAAACTCACTTTAAAGAGAAGTGAAATCAATAAGTTCATAAACAGGCCTCTCAGGCAAACATCACTCATATGCATGTCTAAGTCTATCGCCCCTCGGGCTAGCCTCTCTGTCACTCGTGACTCAACTCTTACCAATCAGTGCTCACACTCAACACTCATGCTCAATAGGTACCATATAGTAACTGCTGCAGCGTG
The DNA here is from genome assembly GCF_001879085.1 of Nicotiana attenuata. Classification (NCBI taxonomy): domain Eukaryota; kingdom Viridiplantae; phylum Streptophyta; class Magnoliopsida; order Solanales; family Solanaceae; genus Nicotiana; species Nicotiana attenuata. The sequence goes on from NW_017679172.1 coordinate 17,329, forward strand.
CAGCCCGATCCATATATATAATAACCACTGCGGCGTGCAGCCCGATCCATATATATATATAATAATCGCTGCAGCGTGCAGCCCGATCCTTATATCGTCGATGGCGCTCACTGGGGGTATGCAGACTCTGGGAGGGGCCCGATACGGCCCAAGCGCAATATTGTTGCGGCGTGCAGCCCGATCCAATATATATATCGCTGCGGCGTGCAGCCCGATCCATATAAGCATTGATGCGGCGTGCAACCCGATACGTACCCATATATATATATACTTTGCTGCGGCGTGCAGCCCGATCCATAGATATATAATCCTCACAACTAGGCCCTCGGCCTCTCTCAGTCATTAACATCACCATCAGACTCTCAGTCTATCTCAGTCGCCAATCTCATAATTAGACCCTCGGTCTATATCAGTAAAACAGGGAACTCAGCCCAAACAGTTTTCCACATTTTTAAGAATATAATGATAGAGCCAGGTTTGAGAAATAAACAGATAAAAACATTAATGAGGATATGCTTTCAAACAAGTTGAATGAGGAAAGATAGTACAAATGCCCCTAAGGGTCTCAACAAGTCGGCACAAGGCCCCAAACATGGTATACAGCCCAAGATATAATAGTATCAAACAATTAACTATCAAGTGCGCATTAAAATAATCGTTCGGGATGGACTAGGTCACAATCCCCAGCGGTGCTCTACCCCACGCTCGTCATCTACCGTGTAAGT
>NW_017679173.1:0-313 GCF_001879085.1 Nicotiana attenuata
CCTATGTCTAAAAACTCAACTCAGGGATTGGAGCCCTAATGTTGGCAAAATGCGACTAGGGAATGGAGTCCCTATGTCTAAAAATCTCAACTCAGGGATTGGAGCCCTAAGTTCGGTAAATGGCGACTAGGTAATGGAGGCCCTATCTTTAAAATCTCAACTCAGGGATTGGAGCCCTAATGTTGGTAAATAGGCGACTAGGGAATAGAGACCCTATGTCTAAAAACTCAACTCAGGGATTCGAGCCCTAATGTTGGTAAAACGGCGACTAGGGAATGGAGGCCCTATGTCTAAAATCTCAACTCAGGGATTG
>NW_017679173.1:5249-8376 GCF_001879085.1 Nicotiana attenuata
CTCAACTCAAGGATTAAAGCCCTAATGTTGGTAAAAGACGACTAGGGAATGGAGGCCCTATGTCTAAAAACTCAACTTAGGGATTGGAGCCCTAATGTTGGTAAAAAAGCGACTAGGGAATTAAGGCCCTATGTGTAAAATCTCAACTTAGGGATTGGAGCCCTAATGTTGGTAAAAAGGCGACTAGGGAACGGAGGCCCTATGTCTACAAACTCAACTCGGGGATTGGAGCCCTAATGTTGGTAAAAGGCGACTAGGGAATGGAGGCCCTATGTCTAAAAACTCAACTCAGGGATTGGAGCCCTAATGTTGGCAAAAGGCGACTAGGGAATGGAGGCCCTATGTCTAAAAACTCAACTCAGGGATTGGAGCCCTAATGTTGGAAAAAGGCGACTAGGGAATGGAGGCCCTATGTCTAAAAACTCAACTCAGGGATTGGAGCCCTAATGTTGGAAAAAGGCGACTAGGGAATGGAGGCCCTATGTCTAAAAACTCAACTCAGGGATTGGAGCCCTAATGTTGGAAAAAGGCGACTAGGGAATGGAGGCCCTATGTCTAAAAACTCAACTCAGGGATTGGAGCCCTAATGTTGGAAAAAGGCGACTAGGGAATGGAGGCCCTATGTCTAAAAACTCAACTCAGGGATTGGAGCCCTAATGTTGGAAAAAGGCGACTAGGGAATGGAGGCCCTATGTCTAAAAACTCAACTCAGGGATTGGAGCCCTAATGTTGGAAAAAGGCGACTAGGGAATGGAGGCCCTATGTCTAAAAACTCAACTCAGGGATTGGAGCCCTAATGTTGGAAAAAGGCGACTAGGGAATGGAGGCCCTATGTCTAAAAACTCAACTCAGGGATTGGAGCCCTAATGTTGGAAAAAGGCGACTAGGGAATGGAGGCCCTATGTCTAAAAACTCAACTCAGGGATTGGAGCCCTAATGTTGGTAAAAGGCGACTAGGGAATGGAGGCCCTATGTCTAAAAACTCAACTCAGGGATTGGAGCCCTAATGTTGGAAAAAGGCGACTAGGGAATGGAGGCCCTATGTCTAAAAACTCAACTCAGGGATTGGAGCCCTAATGTTGGAAAAAGGCGACTAGGGAATGGAGGCCCTATATCTAAAAACTCAACTCAGGGATTGGAGCCCTAATGTTGGAAAAAGGCGACTAGGGAATGGAGGCCCTATGTCTAAAAACTCAACTCAGGGATTGGAGCCCTAATGTTGGAAAAAGGCGACTAGGGAATGGAGGCCCTATGTCTAAAAACTCAACTCAGGGATTGGAGCCCTAATGTTGGAAAAAGGCGACTAGGGAATGGAGGCCCTATGTCTAAAAACTCAACTCAGGGATTGGAGCCCTAATGTTGGAAAAAGGCGACTAGGGAATGGAGGCCCTATGTCTAAAAACTCAACTCAGGGATTGGAGCCCTAATGTTGGAAAAAGGCGACTAGGGAATGGAGGCCCTATGTCTAAAAACTCAACTCAGGGATTGGAGCCCTAATGTTGGAAAAAGGCGACTAGGGAATGGAGGCCCTATGTCTAAAAACTCAACTCAGGGATTGGAGCCCTAATGTTGGAAAAAGGCGACTAGGGAATGGAGGCCCTATGTCTAAAAACTCAACTCAGGGATTGGAGCCCTAATGTTGGAAAAAGGCGACTAGGGAATGGAGGCCCTATGTCTAAAAACTCAACTCAGGGATTGGAGCCCTAATGTTGGAAAAAGGCGACTAGGGAATGGAGGCCCTATGTCTAAAAACTCAACTCAGGGATTGGAGCCCTAATGTTGGAAAAAGGCGACTAGGGAATGGAGGCCCTATGTCTAAAAACTCAACTCAGGGATTGGAGCCCTAATGTTGGTAAAAGGCGACTAGGGAATGGAGGCCCTATGTCTAAAAACTCAACTCAGGGATTGGAGCCCTAATGTTGGAAAAAGGCGACTAGGGAATGGAGGCCCTATGTCTAAAAACTCAACTCAGGGATTGGAGCCCTAATATTGGTAATGTTGGTAAAAAGGCGACTAGGGAATGGAGGCCCTATGTCTAAAAACTCAACTCAGGGATTGGAGCCCTAATGTTGGAAAAAGGAGACTAGGGAATGGAGGCCCTATGTCTAAAAACTCAACTCAGGGATTGGAGCCCTAATGTTGGAAAAAGGCGACTAGGGAATGGAGGCCCTATGTCTAAAAACTCAACTCAGGGATTGGAGCCCTAATGTTGGAAAAAGGCGACTAGGGAATGGAGGCCCTATGTCTAAAAACTCAACTCAGGGATTGGAGCCCTAATGTTGGAAAAAGGCGACTAGGGAATGGAGGCCCTATGTCTAAAAACTCAACTCAGGGATTGGAGCCCTAATGTTGGAAAAAGGCGACTAGGGAATGGAGGCCCTATGTCTAAAAACTCAACTCAGGGATTGGAGCCCTAATGTTGGAAAAAGGCGACTAGGGAATGGAGGCCCTATGTCTAAAAACTCAACTCAGGGATTGGAGCCCTAATGTTGGAAAAAGGCGACTAGGGAATGGAGGCCCTATGTCTAAAAACTCAACTCAGGGATTGGAGCCCTAATGTTGGTAAAAAGGCGACTAGGGAATGGAGGCCCTATGTCTAAAAACTCAACTCAGGGATTGGAGCCCTAATGTTGGTAAAAAGGCGACTAGGGAATGGTGGCCCTATGCCTAAAAACTCAACTCAAGGATTGGAGCCCTAATGATAGTAAAAAGGCGACTAGGGAATGAAGTCCCTATGTCTAAAACCTTAACTCAGGGATTGGAGCCCTAATGTTGGTAAAAAGGCGACTAGGGGATGGAGACCATATGTCTAAAAACTCAACTCAGGGATTGGAGCCCTAATGTTGGTAAAAAGGCGACTAGGGAATGGAGGCCCTATGTCTAAAATCTGAACTCAGGGATTGGAGCCCTAATGTTGGTAAAAGGCGACTAGGGAATGGAGGCCCTATGTCTAAAAACTGAACTCAGGGATTGGAGCCCTAATGTTGGTAAAAAGACGACTAGGGAGTGGAGGCCCTATGTCTAAAAATCTCAACTCAGGGATTGGAGGCCTAATGTTGGTAAAAAGGCGACTAGGGTATGGAGGCCCTATGTCTAAAATCTCAGCTCAGGGATTGGAGCCCTAATG
>NW_017679173.1:9783-10332 GCF_001879085.1 Nicotiana attenuata
CTATTTCTAAAAACTCAACTCAGGGATTGGAGCCCTAATGTTGGTAAAAAAGGCGATTAGGGAATGGAGGCCCTATGTCTAAAAACTCAAGTGTGGGATTGGAGCCCTAATGTTGGTAAAAAAGGGCGACTAGGGAATGGAGGCCCTATTTCTAGAAACTCAACTCAGGGATTGGAGCCCTAATGTTGGGAAGAAGGCGACTAGGGAATGGAGGCCCAATGTCTAAAACCCAACTCAGGGATTGGAGCCCTAATGTTGGTAAAAAAAGCAACTAGGGAATGGAGGCCCTATGTCTAAAAATCTCAACTCTGGGAATGGAGCCCTAATGTTGACAAAAATGCGACTAGGAAATGGAGGCCCTATGTCTAAAAACTCAACTCTGGGATTCGAGCCCTAATGTTGGTAAAAGGCGACTAGGGAATGGAGGCCCTATGTCTAAAACCTCAACTCAGGGATTGGAGCCCTAATGGTTGTGAAAAGGCGACTAGGGAATGGAGACCCTATGTCTAAAAACTCAACTCAGGGATTGGAGCCCTAATGTTGGTAAAA
>NW_017679173.1:15001-18051 GCF_001879085.1 Nicotiana attenuata
AAAAGGCGACTAGGGAATGTAGGCCCTATGTCTAAAAATCTCAACTCCGGGATTGAAGCCCTAATGTGGGGAAAAAGGCGACTAGGGAATGGAGGCCCAATGTCTAAAACCCAACTCAGGGATTGGAGCCCTAATGGTTGTGAAAAGCCGACTAGGGAATGGAGACCCTATGTCTAAAAACTCAACTCAGGGATTGGAGCCCAAATGTTGGTAAAAAAAACGCGACTAGGGAATGGAGGCCCTATGTCTAAAAACTCAACTCAGGGATTGGAGCCCTAATGTTGGTGAAAAGGCGAATAGGGAATGGAGGCCCTATGTCTAAAAACTCAACTCAGGGATTGGAGCCCTAATGTTGGAAAAAGGCGACTAGGGAATGGAGGCCCTATGTCTAAAAACTCAACTCAGGGATTGGAGCCCTAATGTTGGTAAAAGGCAACTAGGGAATGGAGGCCCTATGTCTAAAAACTCAACTCAGGGATTGGAGCCCTAATGTTGGAAAAAGGCGACTAGGGAATGGAGGCCCTATGTCTAAAAACTCAACTCAGGGATTGGAGCCCTAATGTTGGAAAAAGGCGACTAGGGAATGGAGGCCCTATGTCTAAAAACTCAACTCAGGGATTGGAGCCCTAATGTTGGAAAAAGGCGACTAGGGAATGGAGGCCCTATGTCTAAAAACTCAACTCAGGGATTGGAGCCCTAATGTTGGAAAAAGGCAACCAGGGAATGGAGGCCCTATGTCTAAAATCTCAACTCAGGGATTGGATCCCTAATGTTGGAAAAAGGCGACTAGGGAATGGAGGCCCTATGTCTAAAAACTCAACTCAGGGATTGGAGCCCTAATGTTGGAAAAAGGCGACTAGGGAATGGAGGCCCTATGTCTAAAAACTCAACTCAGGGATTGGAGCCCTAATGTTGGAAAAAGGCAACTAGGGAATGGAGGCCCTATGTCTAAAAACTCAACTCAGGGATTGGAGCCCTAATGTTGGAAAAAGGCGACTAGGGAATGGAGGCCCTATGTCTAAAAACTCAACTCAGGGATTGGAGCCCTAATGTTCGCAAAAGGCGACTAGGGAATGGAGGCCCTATGTCTAAAAACTCAACTCAGGGATTGGAGCCCTAATGTTGGAAAAAGGCGACTAGGGAATGGAGGCCCTATGTCTAAAAACTCAACTCAGGGATTGGAGCCCTAATGTTGGAAAAAGGCGACTAGGGAATGGAGGCCCTATGTCTAAAAACTTAACTCAGGGATTGGAGCCCTAATGTTGGAAAAAGGCGACTAGGGAATGGAGGCCCTATGTCTAAAAACTCAACTCAGGGATTGGAGCCCTAATGTTGGAAAAAGGCGACTAGGGAATGGAGGCCCTATGTCTAAAAACTCAACTCAGGGATTGGAGCCCTAATGTTGGAAAAAGGCGACTAGGGAATGGAGGCCCTATGTCTAAAAACTCAACTCAGGGATTGGAGCCCTAATGTTGGAAAAAGGCGACTAGGGAATGGAGGCCCTATGTCTAAAAACTCAACTCAGGGATTGGAGCCCTAATGTTGGAAAAAGGCGACTAGGGAATGGAGGCCCTATGTCTAAAAACTCAACTCAGGGATTGGAGCCCTAATGTTGGAAAAAGGCGACTAGGGAATGGAGGCCCTATGTCTAAAAACTCGACTCAGGGATTGGAGCCCTAATGTTGGAAAAAGGCGACTAGGGAATGGAGGCCCTATGTCTAAAAACTCAACTCAGGGATTGGAGCCCTAATGTTGGAAAAAGGCGACTAGGGAATGGAGGCCCTATGTCTAAAAACTCAACTCAGGGATTGGAGCCCTAATGTTGGCAAACGGCGACTAGGGAATGGCGGCCCTATGTCTAAAAACTCAACTCAGGGATTGGAGCCCTAATGTTGGAAAAAGGCGACTAGGGAATGGAGGCCCTATGTCTAAAAACTCAACTCAGGGATTGGAGCCCTAATGTTGGAAAAAGGCGACTAGGGAATGGAGGCCCTATGTCTAAAAACTCAACTCAGGGATTGGAGCCCTAATGTTGGAAAAAGGCGACTAGGGAATGGAGGCCCTATGTCTAAAAACTCAACTCAGGGATTGGAGCCCTAATGTTGGAAAAAGGCGACTAGGGAATGGAGGCCCTATGTCTAAAAACTCAACTCAGGGATTGGAGCCCTAATGTTGGTAAAAGGCGACTAGGGAATGGAGGCCCTATGTCTAAAAACTCAACTCAGGGATTGGAGCCCTAATGTTGGAAAAAGGCGACTAGGGAATGGAGGCCCTATGTCTAAAAACTCAACTCAGGGATTGGAGCCCTAATGTTGGAAAAAGGCGACTAGGGAATGAAGGCCCTATGTCTAAAAACTCAACTCAGGGATTGGAGCCCTAATGTTGGAAAAAGGCGACTAGGGAATGGAGGCCCTATGTCTAAAAACTCAACTCAGGGATTGGAGCCCTAATGTTGGAAAAAGGCGACTAGGGAATGGAGGCCCTATGTCTAAAAACTCAACTCAGGGATTGGAGCCCTAATGTTGGAAAAAGGCGACTAGGGAATGGAGGCCCTATGTCTAAAAACTCAACTCAGGGATTGGAGCCCTAATGTTGGAAAAAGGCGACTAGGGAATGGAGGCCCTATGTCTAAAAACTCAACTCAGGGATTGGAGCCCTAATGTTGGAAAAAGGCGACTAGGGAATGGAGGCCCTATGTCTAAAAACTCAACTCAGGGATTGGAGCCCTAATGTTGGTAAAAAAGGCGACTAGGGAATGGAGGCCCTATGTCTAAAAACTCAACTCAGGGATTGGAGACCTAATGTTGGTAAAAAAAGGCGACTAGGGAATGGAGGCCCTATGTCTAAAAACTCAACTCAGGGATTGGAACCCTAATGTTGGTAAAAAAAAGGCGACTAGGGAATGGAGGCCCAATGTCTAGAAACTCAACTCAGGGATTGGAGCCCTAATGTTGGTAAAAGGCGACTAGGGAATGTAGGCCCTATGTCTAAAAATCTCAACTCCGGGATTGAAGCCCTAATGTGGGGAAAAAGGCGACTAGGGAATGGAG
>NW_017679174.1:0-18039 GCF_001879085.1 Nicotiana attenuata
CCTGGGAGATCCCCGTTGTTATCCCGGAGCTGAGTTATGTTCTTTTACTGTGTTTGCTTGCCTTTGTAATAGTTGTTGTTGTCCTTTATATCATGTGTTATTTAATTACACTATCATTTCACACTGTTAAACCTGTATCTTGTTTAACCTCAGTAGGGCCCTGACCTTCCTCGTCACTACCCCACCGAGGTTAGGCTTGGCACTTACTGAGTACCGCTGTGGTGTACTCATGCCCTTTTTGCGCATGTTTTTCATGTGCAGATCCAGGTACTTCTACCCAGGCGTATCATCATTGATGCAGGGAGCATTTCGGAGACTTCGAGGCACATCTCCCGCGTCCGCATACCGAAGAGTCTCCTTCTTTACTCTATCTGTAGTGTTAGCCCTTCTATCGTACTATTGATGTAGACATTTCTAGAGGTTTGAGCACTTTACTGTATTCCTCTTTAGCTTGTGTTCCCGTGAGTTTCCGGGTTTTGGGATAGAAATGTAGGATGTAGTGATGTTGAGTTGTATATGCCGGGCGGCATTTTATATACTGTTCTCCTTTAAATTGTTCAGTTTTGGCTAGTATTCCGCAAGTTAGTTATGTTTCTGCATTGTTAGGCTTACCTAGTTGTAGAGACTAGGCGCCATCACGACATGTTCACGGTGGGCGAATTGGGGTCGTGACAAGTTGGTATTAGAGCTCTAGGTTCATAGGAGTCACGGAACACAGGCCAGTTTATTAGAGTCTCGCTGATCAGTACGGAGACGTCTGTACTTATCTACGGGAGGCTATGTAACTGTTAGGAAAATTCCACTTCATTTGATTTCATTGTCGTGCGAGATTTTGACATCACAAGTAAACTTCTGTCTTTCTATTCTCTCACAGATGGTGAGGACACGTGCTACCCGAGAGGACCAGGCACCCGCGCCCCCTAATGTCGCCGTCAGAGGCCGGGGTCGGGGTAGAGGCCGAGGACGCACTCGTGGTGCAGCTAGAGCACCCGCGCGAGCTGCCGCCGAGGTACCACCAGCAGTACCAGCTGGAGTCCAGACACCCGATACGTCTGCCACTACTACTCCAGCACTCCAGGAGACTTTGCACAGTTTATGAGTATGTACACCACTTTGGCTCAGGTAGTGTTGCTTCCCCTTGCTGCAACCACATCCCAGGCCGGGGGAGGAGTACAGAGTCCCGCCGCCCACACTCCTGAGCAGCGAGTGCACGTTGAGCAGGCCCCAGAGGTTATACCTGCACCGCCTGCAGTACCAGTTCAGCCCGAGGGTAGGGCAGCGGCTTTAGAGGATGAGCAGCGAAGACTTGAGAGGTTCAAGAAATACGATCCTCCGGTATTCAGTGGGTTAGCATCAGAGGATGCCTTGGGATTTCTGGAGGAGTGCTACCGTATTCTCCTCACTATGGGCATATCAAGATCGAGCGGGGTTTCCTTCACTACTTTCCAGCTTCGAGGAGCCGCTTATCAGTGGTGGCGTGTTTATGAGTTAGACAGTCCGGATGAGGCAGCTTCTCTGACTTGGGGTCAGTTTTCAGATATGTTCATGAGAGAGTATGTTCCCCAGAGTCTTAGGGATGCTTGGCGCGCGGAGTTTGAGCGTTTGCGCCAGTGTACTATGACTGTCTCAGAGTATGCTGTCCGCTACGTTGACTTGGCTAGACATGCCCCAGCTTTGGTTTCTACAGTCCGCGAGAAGGTTCGTCGGTTCATTGAGGGGCTTATTCCCAGCATCAGGTCTAGCATGGCTCGTGAGTTAGAGACGGATGTGTCTTATCAGCAGGCGGTGAGCATTGCTAGGAGGATTGAGGGTATGCACGCTAGGGACAGGGAGGAGAGGGAGGCCAAGAGGTCTCGAGAGTCGGGCCATTTTTCTGGTGCCCGTGCCCCAGCTACAGGTCATCATGGTAGGGGTCATATGGGTCACCCAATTTCATTCAGCTCTTCCAGCAGATATTCCAGCTCCACCTAGGCCTCAGGAGCCGTATTATGCGCCTACAGTCTCTAGTGCGCCTCCTGCACGGGGTGTTTCCAGTGGACAGTCCAGCAGATCTGGCCCGAGCCAGTCACAGCCGCCACGTCCTCCCAGAGCTTGTTTTGAGTGCGGTGACACACGCCACATGGTGAGAGATTTCCCCTGACTCAGGAGGGGTGCACCTTCGCAGACCCCTCAGCCACAGCAGGCCTCACAAAGCTCTCAGGCTATGGTTCTAGCACCAGCTGCCACTCCACCGGCCCAGCCAGCTAGAGGTGGAGGTCGGGGAGGTAGAGGTCAACCTCGAGGGGGAGGCCAGGCCAGATATTATGCACTTCCAGGCCGTACTGAGGCCGCCGCCTCCGAATCTGTCATCACAGGTACTATCTTGGTTTGTCACAGAGATGCATCAGTTCTATTCGATCTAGGCTCCACTTACTCTTATGTGTCTTCTTATTTTGCTCCGCATTTGGGTGTACCTCGGGATTCTTTGAGTTCCCCAGTTTATGTTTCTACTCATGTGGGAGATTCTCTTGTTGTGGACCGCGTTTACCGGTCATGTTTGGTTATTCTTGGTGGTTTTGAGACCAGAGCCGACTTATTATTGCTCAGTATGGTCGATTTTCATATTATTTTGGGCATGGACTGGTTGTCGCCCCATTATGCTATTCTTGATTGTCACGCCAAAACCGTGACGCTGGCTATGCCAGGTATACCGCGTATTGAGTGGAGGGGGGCCTTAGGTCACACTCCCAGTAGGGTTATTTCTTTCCTTAAGGCTCAGCATATGATTGAGAAAGGTTGTGATGCGTACTTAGCTTATGTGAGAGATGCCAGTATGGATACTCCTTCAGTTGATTGAGTCCCAGTNTTAGTTCGCTTTTTGATTTGTGAAATACAGAAAAACCAGTGAAATAGAGATTTGCGTAAAAACAGAGTAGTGAATTTTGGAGAGAAACGGGTACAAATTTAATAGCGAGATTTGCGTTAGGTAAGTTAAGATAAAGGAAATGAACCAAGAAATTTGCGTGCCTATTGATATGAAATGGGCTAACGAGCAGTTAGTAGTTGTTTAGAAAGAGCCTAGCTCTGTTAGCAAGACGGTAGATGTAAATTAATAGATCGTGTAATATAGTTTCCTATAACTTGTCACGACCCGGATTTCCCACCCTCGGGAGTCGTGATGGCGCCTACTCGTAGAAGCTAGGCAAGCCAAATTTAATTACCTTTCGTTTACAACATAGTCCCTTTTATCAATTTATGGCAACAATATCAAAATAATGAAATTTAATAGTAGCGGAAGTCTTAATTATAGAAACTGAATCAAAATGCGGAATAGTCAATATAAGCCTCTACCCAAGACTGGTGTCACAATACTCACGAACTGCTAAGAAATACTAAATACAAATGTCTGAAAGAACACATAAGCTGTTTGTCTCGAATACAAAGAGGCAACAGACTAAAAAGAGAGAATAAGGGAGACGCCGGGCCTGCGGACGCCTGCAAGGCTACCTCGGGTCTCGCTGGACTGAAGGCCTGCTCCCGTACTAATGCTGCTGCTGCTCGAAACCTGGACCTGTGCAAATAGCACAGAGTGTAGCATCAGCACAACCGACCCCATGTGCTGGTAAGTGTCTAGCCTAACCCCGGCGAAGTAGTGACGAGGCTAGACTGGACTACTACATAAACCTGTACAATTATATATATACAGCGGAATCGAAAATACAAGACAAGTAAACAATATGGGAGGGGGAGCATGCTGTGGGGAGATAACAATATTAATAGTAAATCCAGAATAACAATCTAAGGGCAGCATGGAATTTACAGCGGACAAGAAACTAATCCCCAAAATAAACACACTTGTATCAATAATTGTTGCGGCGCGCAACCCGATCCCAATATATAACAACACTGTTGCGGCGTGCAACCCGATCCATAAATATCATTGTTGCGGCGTGCAACCCGAACCATAAATATCATTGTTGCAGCGTGCAACCCGATCCATATCATTTAACATTTGTTGCGGCGCGCAACCCGATCCACAAATATCATCCAATGCACAGCATCACCCTTCGTGCTTTAACACTCTTCCTCATCCAATCAACAACAACAAACAAGGGTAAGGGAAATAATAAAACAAGAATAGAAGCCCCGGCAAGGGTACACAAACCAACAAATAAAAACCCGACAAGGGTACAACATCAATAATCACAACGTCCCGGCAAGGGAATAAATCTTTAACTTTTCTCTTTCTTTACCTTTCATCTCATATTTCACATTATCACTTGAGCCCAAGCTCCAAGGAGTTACTTATGTCATATACCTTCACAATTTGTATTTCAAGCCGAGCCAATGCTCCACGAAGTTCCAAGATTACAATTTCTTTCAAAAGGTTTTTTTCAACATATAGGAGTCATCAATTAAACATGGAAGGCATAACAACAACCAAACTATCCGCAAATAAGGACTCACGGTCATGCTAGATACCAATGTATAGATACTCGTCACCATGCCTATACATCGTACTCGATCAATTAGCAAGTAGCAAACAAGACTCAACTCCTATTCCCTCAAGCTAGGGTTAAACCAAACACTTACCTCAACTTCCACGGCCCAAATCAATCCACAACAACTGCTTTCCCTCTTGAATTCGGCTCCAACTCAATCAAATCTATACAATAATGACTTCATAATATCAATATATGCTAAACAAATCAAACCCAATGTTTAATTATAGGTTTCCAAGCTTTCTTCCCAAAATCCCAAAATCGCCCCCGGGCCCGCTTAGTCAAAACACGAGGTTCGGACCAAAAACAAATCCCCCATTCACCCACGAGCCCGACTATATAGTTTATTCTCAAATTCGACCCCAAAACGAGGTCTAAATCAAGGAAAAGTAAAAGGCCCTAGTTCTACCCATTTCCCCCAATTTCTACCCTAAATTACATGATTTAAGCTTAGGAATTCAATAAATAATGATGGAAAATGAAGAAAACGAGTTGGGATTTACTAACCCAAGAGGTCTTGATGAAAGGAAGCTTCAATGGATGCCTAAGGACCTTGGAGAAGAAGAAACTCGGATGTTTTTATGAAGGAGTCGCGACCACACTGTTCTGAAAATTTAATATAACTGGGCAAAAATTGCCCTTCGCGTTCGCGACAGGAGGGTCGCGTTCGCGAGAGGAAGAGTGCGAACGCGAAGAGGAAAATACTGGGGTCCAAGATTTGGCCTACGCGAACGCGTGAGGCCTTATGCGAACGCGATGAGTGAGGGCAATAAGCTTACGCGATCGCGAGATATGGTATGCGAACGCGAAGAAGGGGGGGCAAAGGCAACGCGAACGCGAGATAGAGGGTGCGAACGCGAAGAAGAAAAGGTTTGTGCACCTGTTGCAGATTTTCTGCAATTTTGCTAAGTCCAAAACCACCCCGGAAACACCTCCGAAACACTCCCGAGCCCTCGGGGCTCCTAACAAACACATACACCAACTCAACGACATCCTACGAACTTAATCGTGCGATCAAATCGCCAAAATAACATCAAAAACAATGAATCAAACCTCAAAATCAATAGTTTTTCTTCAAACTTCATAAACTTTAAAATTTAGAACTTCTAGTCCGAAACACGTCAAACGACGTCCGATTTCAACCAAACTTCAGAGAAATATCTTAAATAACATATAAGACATGTACCGGGCGCAGAACCAAAATACGGGTCCGATACCAACACGTTCTAATAAATATTCATTTCAATTTTCCTTAATAATTTCCAGAAAACAATTTCACACAAAAATTCATTCCTCGGGCTTGGGACCTCGGAATTCGATTCCGGGCATACGCCCAAGTCCCATATTTTCCTACGGACCCTCCGGGACCGTCAAATCACGGGTCCGGGTCCGTTTTCCCAAAATGTTGACCGAAGTCGAATTTAATCAATTTAATATCAAAATTTAGTATTTTTCTCACAGAATTCATATTTAAGCTTTCCGGCTACACGCCCGGACTGTGCACGCAAATCTAGTCAACCCTAAATGAGGTTTTCAAGGCCTCGAAAGCACGGAATGAGTAAGAAAATAGGTGATGACCCTTTGGGTCGTCACATTCTCCACCTCTAAAACAACTGTTCGTCCTCGAACGGACAAAAGAAAGAAGTACCTGAGTCGGGGAAAGATGAGGATAACGACTCCGCATGTCGGACTCGGACTCCCAAGTCGATGCCTCAGGAGGCTGACCTCTCCACTGAACACGAACAAATGGAAAACTCTTGGATCTCAACTGACGAACCTGCCGGTCCAGAATAGCTACCGGCTCCTCCTCATAAGACAAGTCCTTGTCCAATTGGACAGTACNCGGGAGTTGATTTTAGAGGAGGCCCACAGTTTGCGGTATTCCATTCATCCGGGTGCCGCGAAGAAGTATCAGGATTTGAGGCAGCACTACTGGTGGAGGCGGATGAAGAAGGATATAGTTGGGTTTGTAGCTTGGTGCCTTAATTGTTAGCAGGTGAAGTATGAGCACCAGAGACCGGGTGGATTGCTTCAGCAGATAGAGATTCCGGAGTGGAAGTGGGAGCAGATCACCATGGACTTCGTATCTGGACTCCCACGGACTTTGAAGAAGTTCGATGCCATTTATTAAAATTATTATGGATCGGCCGACCAAGTCCGCGCATTTCATCCCTGTGTGTACTACCTACTCCTCGGAGCGGTTGGAGGAGATTTATATCCGGGAGATTGTCCGTCTGCATGGTATTCTAGTTTCTATTATTTCAGACAGAGGTACTCAGTTCACATCGCGGTTCTGGAGAGTCGTACAGCAGGAGTTGGGTACTCGGGTGGAGTTGAGCACGGCATTTCACCCTCAGACGGACGGACAGTCCGAGCGCACTATTCAGATTCTTGAGGATATGCTCCGTGCGTGCGTGATTGAGTTCGGAGGTTCTTGGGATCAGTTCTTGCCATTGGCGGAGTTTGCCTACAACAACAGCTATCAGTCTAGCATTCAGATGGCTCCGTAAGAGGCCTTATATGGTAGGCGATGTAGATCTCCGGTGGGTTGGTTTGAGCCGGGTGAGGCCCGATTATTGGGCACAGATTTGGTTCAGGATGCTTTGGAGAGAGTCAAGGTGATTCAGGATAGACTCCATACAGCCCAGTCCAGACAGAAGAGTTACGCGGATCGGAAGGTTCGTGATGTTTCCTACATGGTTGGAGAGCGGGTTCTGCTTCGGGTCTCGCCTATGAAAGGCGTTATGAGATTTGGGAAGAAAGGGAAGTTGAGTCTGAGGTTTATTGTCCCTTTTGAGACATTGAGGCGAGTTGGGGAGGTTGCCTATGAGCTTGCCTTACCTCCCAGCCTGGCAGGGGTTCATCCGGTATTTCATGTTTCGATGCTCCGGAGGTATCACGATGATCCGCCGCACGTGTTGGATTTCAGTTCAGTCCAGTTGGAGAAAGATCTATCCTATGTTGAGGAGCCAGTGGCAATATTGGACAGGCAGGTCAAGAAGCTGAGGTCAAAGAACATTGCGTCCGTGAAGGTTCAACGGCGGGGTCAGCCGGTCGAGGAGGCGACCTGGGAGACCGAGCAGGATATGCGCAGCCAGTACCCTCATCTTTTCACTACTTCAGGTATGTTCTCTATGCTCGTTCGAGGACGAACAAATGTTTAAGTGTGGGAGGATGTAACGACCCGGCCGGTCATTTTTAGAATTTACGCCCCGATCCCCTATTTAACTGCTTTCCCCAAGTTTATTTCTTCTATTTTGATTTTCTGGGATGTTCGGTTTTGAGTTTTGGGAGAGTTTTGGGACACTTAGTCCCTAAATAAGAGCCTAAGTGTTGGAAAATGTTCCATAGCCAGAACAGTGTAAAGACGGCCTCCGAACGGAAATCCGATGGTTCCGTTAGCTTCGTTAGGTGATTTCGGGGTTGGGAGCATGTTCGGAATGTGTTTTGGAGGTCCGTAGCGAATTTAGGCTTGAAATGCTGAAGGTTGAATTTTTAAAGTTTTCGGTTCGATAGTGAGATTTTGATCAGAGGGTCGGAATGGAATTCCGAGAGTTGCAGTAGTTCCGTTATGTCATTTGTGATGTGTGTGCAAAATTTCAGGTCATTCGGAAGTGGTTTGGTTAGGTTTTTGATCGAAAGCGTATTTTGAGGAAATTTAGAATTCTTAGGCTTAAATCCTTGATTAATTTGAGTTTCCGATGTTGTTCTAGGTGGTTTAAGGATTGGTACAAGTTTGAATGAGGTATTAGGTGTTGTTGGTGCTTTTGGTTGAGGTCCCGGGGGCCTCGGGATGATTTCGGATGGTTGACGGAAAGATTTTTGAAGTTGAGATATTGCAGACTTTGCTGCTTCTGATATTTTCGCATCAGCGGTTTGGGGGCCGCAGATGCGGCTAGTGGTACCGCAGATGCGGATTTTTGGGTGTTCTTCAGGTTCCGCAGATGCGGAAGTTTCACCGTAGAAGCGGTTTCGCATCTGCCGAAGAAGAACGCAGATGCAGCTCCTAGCCCTCTTAATGAAAGTCGCAGATGCGACAAATGGTCCGCAGATGCGGTCCCTTGACCGCAGATGCGAATTTCACTGCTCAGAAATATTGATTTAGAGGGTTTAGTTTCAAAAGTTAGAAAAATCGAATTGGAGCTCGGGAGAGGGCGATTTTGAGAGGGATTTGAAGAGGAGATCATTGGGTAACGTTTCTTTAATCCTTTCTAGTTATATTCCATCAATCTATAGTTAATTTTATCATTTAAATTCGGATTGGGGATCAAAAATTGGGAAAAATTGGAAGAAACTTCTTAGACCGAATTATTGAGTTTTGAGTGGGTGTTTGACCTCCGATTTGAGAGATTTTTATATTGTTAGACTCGTGAGAGTACGAGTGTTCTGAAAATGTCAAATTCATCCGATTTTGAGACGTTGGCCTGAGGGGCGTTTGGGTCATTTTGCATAATTTCGCTTATTAGCTTTGAATTAAATTGTAGAATCAGTTGCTTGAGATGTTATTTACAATATGTAATTGGATTGAATATATTTGAGCCATTTGGAGTCGGATACTCGTGGCAAAGGCATGGCTTCTAGTTGATTGTTGAGCCGGTTCGAGGTAAGTGGCTTGTCTAACCTTATGTGGGGGACCTTTTCCCCTTAGGATTGATATTTTGGTAATTGAAAATGCCTCGTGCGTGAGGTGACGAGCGCGCACTTGTGCTGATTGTTGGAAATCCGGTTTTTCTTTAAAAATAGCCTTGAATTGTGTTCCTCCTTTCCTTGCTTACACTGTTTGATATTTAAACCCGCTGTAGCTTAGAGAAGCATGTCTACTTGACTAAATTGCTTTACCTGTCCTAACTGCCTTAATTGTACTACGTGAACCATGCTAGGCTAGGATTACCTGCTTTACTTTGATATGAAATTGATTGGATTGTGTTCTGTTGTTGCTGTGTATTTACTTTGGGACTACGGAACGGTATTCCGGGAGATCCCCCTACACTTTATTTTGGGACTACGGGACAGTATCCCGGGAGCTCCCCTGTATATTTATTTTGGGACTACGGAATTGCATTCCGGGAGATCGCCCTACACTTTGTGAGTTGGACTACGGGACTGCACCCGGGAGATCCACTGGACATGATATTTATATTTGGGGACTACAGGACGGTATCCTGGGAGATCCCCATTGTTATCCCGGAGCTGAGTTATGTTCTTTTACTGTGTTTGCTTGCCTTTGTAATAGTTGTTGTTGTCCTTTATATCATGTGTTATTTAATTACACTGTCATTTCACACTGTTAAACCTGTATCTTGTTTAACCTCAGTAGGGCCCTGACCTTCCTCGTCACTACCCCACCGAGGTTAGGCTTGGCACTTACTGAGTACCGCTATGGTGTACTCATGCCCTTTTTGCGCATGTTTTTCAAGTGCAGATCCAGGTACTTCTACCCAGGTGTATCATCATTGAGGCAGGGAGCATTTCGGATACTTCGAGGTACATCTCCGCGTTCGCAGACCGAAGAGTCTCCTTCTTTACTCTATCTGTAGTGTTAGCCCTTCTATCGTACTATTGATATAGACATTTCTGGAGGTTTGAGCACTTTACTGTATTCCTCTTTAGCTTGTGTTCCCGTGAGTTTCCGGGTTTTGGGATAGTAATGTAGGATGTAGTGATGTTGAGTTGTATATGCCGGGAGGCATTTTATATATTGTTCTCCTTTAAAATGTTCAGTTTTAGCTATTATTCCGCAAGTTAGTTATGTTTCCACATTGTTAGGCTTACCTAGTTGTAGAGACTAGGCGCCATCACGACATGTTCACGGTGGGCAAACTGGGGTCGTGACAGCCATGTACAATTTTCACCAACACATACCAGCCAATAGCTACAAAATAAAAATAATTTAAACACTGGTATAAAAAATGTAGATTAAAAAAAATTGTTGTAGCATAAAAGATCATATTCAACAATTTATATACAAAACAACTACAAACTATCTACAATTTTGTTAAACAATATCACAAGAAAAACTGAAGAAGTAAAAATTTACAAATAAACTACAAAATAAAAAAAATGATTTTTGACCATTCATATGTTCCTACGTTCTAGCACTAGATGTTTTCACCCTAAATTGGAACTTGTTCATGACAGAATAGTGCTTCATTGCACTTGCAATTGTTTGCTTGTCTTGGTATACTTGGCCTACTTCAATAACACTTGGTGTACTTTCTGTTATTATTATACTTTCATATTCCACTATCACCGGAGATGTTGGCATATCAATTAACTTCAGTGTTCCAGATGAACCTGCAATAAAATAAAGCTAAATACTGTTATGAACTATTTTTTTGTAGATATTTTGTAGTTAATTTGTAGAAATATTGAAATTTTGTATTTCATATTGAGCTACAAATGATATGTAGTTTTATTGTAGAAATATTTTAGATAGAATGAAATTCAATACTAATATATATATATATATAGGCTTTGACGTGTAGTTTTTTTGTAGAACTATTGTAGATATATTGTAGATCAGTAATATACAACCAAAATTCAATAGTAATGTGACAATACAAACCTGCAACTGTGTTCGAATTGGTGATACTCAATTCCAAATTGAAATCACGTACTGTTATACATAGCGGATATGTTCCTAAGCTTTTGTTTTCCTTTTTCGTCTCCATGTATACACGAACACCCATATTGTTCCTAATTTCCATTGGAGGACAATGTTCGTTGACAATGTATTTGATTTCTATTATTTTTTTGGATGTATCTATCATTGATGCTCTGCTATTGTAGAATTCAATAGGCTATAACTCGCATCCTCGCCGACTACAATTCCATCGACCTGAAAGTCTCTATATCTCCCATAGCTATCCCAATTCCCATTCAGTTGAAGCGTAATTGGGATTTTCGACATAATTGGCTTGTTACAGAAGAATTGTAGCTAATTTAGTCGCTTTTGATTTGTGAAATCAGAAAAACCAGTGAAATAGAGTATTGTCGTAAAAACAGAGTAGTGAATTTTGGAGAGAAACGGGTCAAATTTAATAGCGAGATTTGCGTTTGATAAAATCTGGAAGAATCCTTAATATCCCAACATTTGCGCGCCTATTAAAGAAATTGTACAGCTAACAGGATTCTGTTTTTAATGAGTTGTTTATATTTTGTAATAAATCTGTTAGCAGGGCGGGTAGTTTGCAAATTATGGACATTTTTTGTAATATAGTTTCCTATAACTTGTCACGACCCGGATTTCCCACCCTCGGGAGTCGTGATGGCGCATACTCGTACAAGCTAGGCAAGCCAAATTTAATTACCTTTCGTTTACAACATAGTCCCTTTTATCAATTTATGGCAACAATATCAAAATAATGAAATTTAATAGTAGCGGAAGTCTTAATTATAGAAACTGAATAAAGATGCGAAATAGTCAATATAAGCCTCTACCCAAGACTGGAGTCACAATACTCACGAACTGCTAAGAAATACTAAATACAAATGTCTGAAAGAACACATAAGTTGTTTGTCTCGAATACAAAGAGGCAACAGACTAAAAAGAGAGAATAAGGGAGACGCCGGGCCTGCGGACGCCTGCAAGGCTACCTCGGGTCTCGCTGGACTGAAGGCCTGCTCCCGTACTAATGCTGCTGCTGCTCGAAACCTGGACCTGTGNTACTAAGCAAGACTGCCCATGCTGGCTGACTTCCTACTCAAGGCATCGGCCACCACATTGGCCTTCCCCGGATGATATAAAATGGTGACATCATAGTCCTTCAACAATTCCAACCATCTCCTTTGCCTCAAATTCAACTCCTTTTGCTTGAACAGGTACTGAAGACTCTTGTGATCAGTGAACACTTCACACGCCACGCCATACAAATAATGCCTCCAAATCTTCAATGCGTGAACTATGGCTGCCAACTCTAAGTCATGCACTGGATAGTTCTTCTCATAAATCTTCAACTGCCTCGAAGCATAGGCAATGACCTTGCCATCCTGCATCAACACTGCACCAAGCCCAATATGGGAAGCATCACAATAAACTGTATAAGGCCCTGATCCTGTGGGCAAAACCAACACCGGTGCCGTAGTCAGAGCTGTCTTGAGCTTCTAAAAGCTCGCCTCACACTCATCCGACCATCTGAACTGGGCACCCTTCTGGGTCAATCTGGTCATCAGGGCTGCAATAGATGAAAATCCCTCCACGAACCGTCTGTAATAGCCTGCCAACCCCAAGAAACTCTGAATCTCTGTGGCTGATGCTGGTCTAGGCCAGTTCTTGACTGCCTCAATCTTCTTCGGGTCCACCCGAATACCCTCCGCTGATACAACGTGACCCAGAAATGCTACTGAACTCAGCCAGAACTCACATTTGGAGAACTTGGCATATAACTGACTATCCCTCAGAGTCTGAAGAACCACTCTAAGGTGTTACTCGTGCTCCTCCTGGCTGCGGGAGTACACCAAAATATCATCAATAAAGACTATCACGAACATGTCCAAATATGGCCTGAACACTCGGTTCATCAACTCCATAAATGCTGCTGGGGCATTGGTCAACCCAAATGACATGACCAAGAACTCATAATGCCCATACCGAGTACGGAAAGCTGTCTTAGGGACATCGGATGCCCTAATCCTCAACTGATGGTAGCCAGATCGCAAGTCAATCTTGGAGAATACCCTGGCACCCTGAAGCTGGTCGAACAAATCATCAATCCTCGGCAGTGGATACTTATTCTTAATCGTTACTTTGTTCAATTGCCGGTAATCTATGCACATCCTCATCGATCTGTCCTTCTTCTTGACAAATAACATTGGCGTGCCCCAAGGCGAAACACTGGGTCTAATGAAACCCTTCTCTATCAAATCCTGCAACTGGTCCTTTAACTCCTTCAGCTCAGGCGGGGCCATACGATATGGCGGGATAGAAATGGGCTGGGTGCCCAGAGCCAAATCAATACAGAAATCAATGTCCCTGTCGGGTGGCATACTCGGCAGGTCTGAAGGGAAAACATCTGGAAACTCCCGGACAATAGGCACAGAATCTATAGGAGGAACCTCAGCACTGGAATCACGAACATAGGCCAAATAGGCCAGACACCCCTTCTCGACCATGCGTCGAGCCTTCACGTACGAAATGACGCTGCAGGTAGAATAACCTAGAGTGCCTCTCCACTCTAAACGGGGCATACCTGGCAACGCTAAGGTCACAGTCTTGTCATGGCAGTCCAAGATAGCGTGATAGGGTGATAGCAAATACATACCCAATATGATATCGAAGTCAACCATATCTAAGAGCAACAAGTCTACACGGGTCTCAAGGCCCCCAATCACTACAACAAACGAATGATGGACTCGGTCGACCACGATAGAGTCACCCACCGGTGTAGACACATATACAGGAATACCCAAAGCATCACTAGGCATGACCAAGCATGGTGCGAAATAAGATGAAACATATGAATACGTAGACTCTGGGTCAAATAGTACCGAAGCATCTCGATCACAAACCAGAACCGTACCTGTGATGACTGCATCTGAAGCCTCAGCCTCGGGCCTGGCCTGAAGAGCATAACAACAGGGCTGGACCCCACTACCCTGAGCCATATCCCTGGGTCGATCTGCTGCTAGCTGGCCTCCACCCCTGGCGGTCTGAGCTCCACCTCTATGACCTCTACCTCCACCTCTAGCACCTCTACCCCCGCCTCCAGCTGGCTGCGGAGCATCTGGTGCATGAATCATAGGACGGGGACCCTGCTGCTGCGACTGAGTACCCCTCAATCTCGGGCAAGCCCTCCTGATGTGACCATACTCACCATACTCATAACATCCCTCCGAACGCTGTGGCTGAGGAAACTGTGGCTGGCCCTGACGACCTGAATGACCTCCACGGAAACTCTGAAGTGGCGGTGCGCTGATAGGAGCTGGCGGTGCACTGGATGACTGCTGATCAGAATAGTGTGTCTGAGGACCACGGCCACCTGATGTACCGTGAGAAACCTGGAGAGCTTACTGAAAGGGCCTAGGAGGATGGCCTCTACCATATGAATCTCTACCTCCAGACGAGGTACCACTGAATNTTGCAGATTTTCTGCAATTTTGCTAAGTCCAAAACCACCCCGGAAACACCTCCGAAACACTCCCGAGCCCTCGGGGCTCCTAACCAAACACATACACTAACTCAACGACAACCTACGAACTTAATCGTGCGATCAAATCGCCAAAATAACATCAAAAACAATGAATCAAACCTCAAAATCAATAGGTTTTCTTCAAACTTCATAAACTTTCAAATTTAGAACTTATAGTCCGAAACACGTCAAACGACGTCCAATTTAACCAAACTTCACAGAAATATCTTAAATCACATATAAGACCTGTACCGGACGCCGGAACCAAAATACGGGCCCGATGCCAACACGTTCTAATCAATTTTCATTTCAATTTTCGTTAATAATTTCCAGAAAATAATTTCACACAAAAATTCATTCCTCGGGCTTGGGACCTCAGAATTCGATTCCTGGCATATGCCCAAGTCCCGTATTTTCCTACGGACCCTCCGGGATCGTCAAATCACGGGTCCAGATCCGTTTGCCCAAAATGTTGACCGAAGTCGAATTTAATCAATTTAATATCAAAATTTAGCATTTTTCTCACAGAATTCATATTTAAGCTTTCCGGCTACGCGCCCGGACTGCGCACGCAAATCGAGACAACCCTAAATGCGGTTTTCAAGGGCTCGGAAGCACGAAATGAGTAAGAAAATAGGTGGTGACCCTTTGGGTCGTCACATTCTCCACCTCTAAAACAACCGTTCTTCCTCGAACGGACAAAAGAAAGAAGTACCTGAGTTGGGGAAAAGATGAGGATAACGACTCTGCATGTCGGACTCGGACTCCCAAGTCGATGCCTCAGGAGGCTGACCTCTCCACTGAACATGAACAGAAGGAAAACTCTTGGATCTCAACTGACGAACCTGCCGGTCCAGAATAGCTACCGGCTCTGCCTCATAAGACAAGTCCTTGTCCAACAGGACAGTACTGAAGTATAACACGTGGGCTGGATCTCTGTGATACCTCCGAAGCATGGATACATGAAAAACTGGATGCACGGCTGATAAGCTAGGCGGAAATGCAAGTCTATAAGCCACCTCTCCCACTCGATCAAGAATCTCGAACGGACCAATGAATCTAGGGCTAAGCTTGCCCTTCTTCCTAAATCTCATCACGCCCTTCATAGGCGACACTCGGAGCAATACCCGCTCACCAACCATGAAAGCTACATCTCGAACCTTACGATCTGCATAGCTCTTTTGCCTAGACTGAGCTGAACGAAGCCTATCCTGAATGATCTTGACCTTGTCCAAGGCCTCCTGAACCAAATCCGTACCTATCAACAGAGCCTCTCCCGGCTCGAACCATCCAATCGGAGACCGACACCGCCTACCATATAAAGCCTCATAAGGAGCCATCTGGATGCTCGACTGGTAGCTGTTATTGTAGGCAAACTCCGCTAAAGGCAAGAACTGATCCCACGAACCTCCAAAGTCAATAACACAAGCCCGGAGCATATCCTCCAAAATATGAATAGTCCGCTCGGACTGACTCCGTCTGGGGATGAAATGTTGTGCTCAACTCGAACCGTGTGCCCAACTCTCGCTGGACTGCTCCCCAGAAGCGCGAGGTAAACTGCGTACCCCGGTCCGAAATGATAGACGCCGGTACACCATGAAGGCGAACAATCTCCCGGATATAAATCTCAGCTAATCTCTTGGATGAATAGGAGACTGCCACAGGAATGAAATGCGCCGACTTGGTCAGCCTATCCACAATGACCCAAACTGCATTGAACTTCTTCCGGGTCAACGGAAGTCCAGTAACGAAGTCCATAGTGATCCTCTCCCACTTCCACTCGGGAAGCTCAATCCTCTGAAATAAGCCACCAGGCCTCTGATGCTCATACTTAACCTACTGACAATTCAAATACCGCGCCACATATGCCACAATATCCTTCTTCATTCTACGCCACCAATAATGCTGCCGCAAATCCTAATACATCTTTGCGGTGCCTGGATGAATAGAGTACCTGGAACTATGGGCCTCCTCTATAATCAACTCTCGAAGCCCATCCACATTAGGCACACAAACTCGCCCCTGCAATCTCAAAACTCTATCCGCATCTAAGGTAACCTGCTTGGCACCTCCTCACTGCATCGTGTCTCTAAGGACACACAAATGGGGATCATCAAACTGCCGATCACGGATACGCTCCAATAATGAAGAACGAGCGACCGTGCAAGCTAATACTCGGCTAGGCTCAGAAATATCCAGTCTTACAAATCTATTGGCCAAAGCCTGAACATCCAAAGCAAGCGGCCTCTGACTGACCGGAATATAAGCAAGACTGCCCATACTGGCTGACTTCTTACTCAAAGCATCGGCCACCACATTAGCCTTCCCCGGATGATATAAAATGGTGACATCATAATCCTTCAACAATTCCAACCATCTCCTTTGCCTCAAATTCAACTCCTTTTGCGTGAACAGGTACTGAAAACTCTTGTGATCAGTGAACACCTCACACGCCACGCCATACAAATAATGCCTCCAAATCTTCAATGCGTGAACTATGGCTGCCAACTCTAAGTCATGCACTGGATAGTTCTTCTCATAAATCTTCAACTGCCTCGAAGCATAGGCAATGACCTTGCCATCCTGCATCAACACTGCACCAAGCCCAATATGGGAAGCATCACAATAAACTGTATAAGGCCCTGATCTTGTGGGCAAAACCAACACCGGTGCCGTAGTCAGAGCTGTCTTGAGCTTCTGAAAGCTCGCCTCACACTCATCCGACCATCTGATCTGGGCACCCTTCTGGGTCAATCTGGTCATCAGGGCTGCAATAGATGAAAATCCCTCCACGAACCGTCTGTAATAGCCTGCCAACCCCAAGAAACTCTGAATCTCTGTGGCTGATGCTGGTCTAGGCCAGTTCTTGACTGCCTCAATCTTCTTCGGGTCCACCCGAATACCCTCCGCTGATACAACGTGACCCAGAAATGCTACTGAACTCAGCCAGAACTCACATTTGGAGAACTTGGCATATAACTGACTATCCCTCAGAGTCTGAAGAACCACTCTAAGGTGTTACTCGTGCTCCTCCTGGCTGCGGGAGTACACCAAAATATCATCAATAAAGACTATCACGAACATGTCCAAATATGGCCTGAACACTCGGTTCATCAACTCCATAAATGCTGCTGGGGCATTGGTCAGCCCAAATGACATGACCAAGAACTCATAATGCCCATACCGAGTACGGAAAGCTGTCTTAGGGACATTGGATGCCCTAATCCTCAACTGATGGTAGCCAGATCGCAAGTCAATCTTGGAGAATACCCCGGCAACGTGAAGCTGGTCAAACAAATCATCAATACTCGGCAGTGGATACTTGTTCTTAATCATTACCTTGTTAAATTGCCGGTAATCTATGCACATCCTCATCGATCCGTCCTTCTTCTTGACAAATACACTGACGCGCCCAAGGCGAACACTGGGTC
>NW_017679175.1:0-205 GCF_001879085.1 Nicotiana attenuata
AGGCGACTAGGGAATGGAGGCCCTATGACTAGAAAGGCACAACTCAGGGATTGGAGCCCTAATGTTGGCAAAAGGCGACTAGGGAATGGAGGCCCTATGTCGAAAATCTCAACTAGGTATTGGAGCCCTATGTTGGCAAAAAAGGCGACTAGGGAATGGAGGCCCTATGTCTAAAAATCTCAACTAGAGATTGGAGCCCTAAGTT
>NW_017679175.1:5217-5461 GCF_001879085.1 Nicotiana attenuata
CAACTCAGGGATTGGAGCATTAATGTTGGCAAAAGGCGACTAGGGAATGGAGGCCCTATGTCTAAAAAGGCTCAACTCAGGGATTGGAGCCCTAATATTGGCAAAAGTCGACTAGGAAATGGAGGCCCTATGTCTAAAAAGGCTCAGCTCAGGGATTGGAGCCCTAATGTTGGCAAAAGGAGACAAGGGAATGGAGGCTCTATGTCTATAAAGACACAAATCAGGGATTGGAGCCCTAATGTTG
>NW_017679175.1:7155-7401 GCF_001879085.1 Nicotiana attenuata
CCTATGTCTAACATCTCAACTAGGTATTGGAGCCCTATGTTGGCAAAAAAGGCGACTAGGGAATGGAGGCCCTATGTCTAAAAATCTTAACTAGGGACTGGAGCCCTATGTTGGCAAAAGGTGACTAGGGAATGCTTCCCCTGTGTCTAAAATCTCAACTAGGGAATGGAGCCCTATGTTGGCAAAAAGGCGACTAGGGAATGGAGGCCCTATGTCTAAAAATCTCAACTAGGGATTGGAGCCCTA